>NC_135425.1:7660196-7960196 GCF_051991245.1 Festucalex cinctus | reverse complement strand
ATTGTACATGTGGAAAAAAATTTTTTTAGACCGGTGTATCAGATTCATGTCCTTCACAGGAGGTGGATATCGATATGTTCATGGTGTTTTTAAAAGTAAAATAATTATTGTGTAGTTAGTTTCTTGAGATTTAGATGAACTCATCTTTGTAAAATACAAGATGTGCCAATAGAAGCAAATAAGAGGGCAAAAGGCCTATTAGTAAGAGATGGTAGTGAATAGACTTGGCACAGATCTGATCGGCTGGAGTAGTAGATGTAATGTGATAAGACCGATCAATCCGCAAAATACAGCAAACACGTTATTCACTCCAGGGATGT
Organism: Festucalex cinctus; assembly: GCF_051991245.1. Lineage (NCBI taxonomy): Eukaryota > Metazoa > Chordata > Actinopteri > Syngnathiformes > Syngnathidae > Festucalex > Festucalex cinctus. Next base: position 7,959,876 of record NC_135425.1, on the reverse strand, counting down.
TCTGTGCTGCCATTGGTATTAAAACAATGTTTCTCAGAAAGCATACACAATTTTTTTAAGTAATTTTGAGTGCATGTTGTGTTTGTCTTTCCCCACTACCCTGTATTAAATGTTTATCAGCATTTCGGGGAGAAATTTTAGGGTGTAATTAATGTTCAGTGTCTGACAACTATACTCAAATTTTGGCTATTTGTGGCCCAGGCCAGTGCTAATCTCGATTGTACAGTAAATAAACCTGATTGGATCTGTGTCAGTTTTTTTTTTTTTTTTTTTTTAATGTTCTGATCAATGATTGATTCCAAAACCCTGATCGTGGGGGTGACTGTGTGACCTCAAGGAACAAGTTTTTTGGGGGTCCATCCATCCATCCAACCATCCATCCATCCAACACCATCCATCCATCCATCCATCCATCCATCCATCCATCCATCCAACCATCCATCCATCTATCCATCCATCCATCCATCCAGTTTTATGTATCGATATTGGGATATGAAAAGGCGTCTTGATACGATATCGATATTTTGAACCCAGCCCTAACGATGAGAGCAATATCGTGATATCGTGATATTAAAACTGCCACAATATCGTCGTCGTTTAAAAGGAACACATCTGTTAAAAAAGCCAGGTTGATTTCTAGTTGTGCAGTTCTAGCACCCTCTAGTGGCTAGTTTATTAGTGCAATTTAATTTTCATTAGGGATGTTTTGGCCTTCTATGTTTAAAATCTTTGCTAATTGTCAAATGAAGGGGAACCTAATTTGCTTGTGAAGCGATCAATGTGTGCTTACATTAGCAAGTAAGTGCCTCAATATTGTTATTAGCAATTGCAGGTGGTTTATATGCATTGCTGTTATGTACAAAAGCACAATATGTGCTTTTTTAGTATGAACTTTTTTTTTTTTACAATATTGTGACCTTTTTTAAATATCGTCAACCCCCCCACAATATCGTGATAATTGTCGTAACGTGACCTTCATATCTTGATAATATCGTATCGTGATGGTGCAGCAAAAAATGGTTAAAAAACACTGCTTTAACAGCAAGTAGTTGAAATACAGACACAGTATGATGCTGTATGTATGTACAGTATGTTATTGGCCTTTGTCATGTGTCCTGACCTGAGCAAGGTGTCTGGCGTACAACTGTCATCATGAGCCACCCCGTAGCCCACCTCCAGACCTAAGCTCAGGTCCATCTCGTCGGCCACACGAAGGGCCAGACTGACTGCTGCCACCGAATACGGCTGGGAACAACACACCAGACCCTGAGAAAATTCATACGACAAAGCATATTCCACGCACCACTGCGGCACCTAGAAGAAAAGAAGAAGACAGAAAGGGCATCAGGAAGAGGAAGTTGATTTATTAATACTGTACACAATGGAGGATCATATATGCCAGGGGTGTCCAAACTACAGCCCGGGGGCCATTTGCGGCCCGTCGTTCATTTTTTAGTGGCTCGCGACATATGCTAAAAATGGCATTTGACTCAGTTCAAATCAAATAAAAACAAAAATGTTTGGAGATGGTCAAAGTAAGAAGGGAAGGTGTCGAAAAACACAGGTGCTATTAAAGGTTATTTTAGTTTACTAAAACTAACGAAAAAAATAAAATTCAAAAAACAATTTCGTTAACGAAATAAAATAAAAATGAAGATGCTTTTTAAAAAAAAAAAAAAAAAAAAAGAAAATTAACTGAAACTACATTTTATGTTTACAAAACTAACTAAAATAAAACTATAATTACAGCAAAAATGGCCTTCGTTTTAGTCTTTGGCAATTAATTGAATGCATGAGCCTTTGGGGATGATTTTAAATGTGATTTTTAGTAATTTATTTTGATATAAAGAGGAATAATGACGTCACTCCCATGGTGTGTTTTATTGCGCACAAGTAATACACATAAAAAAAACCTAAACTAATACTGAAACTAATTAAACTAAAACTAAGAATGTATTAAAAAAACTAAAACTAATACAAAAACTAACAACCACCCTAAAAACTAATTAAAACTAACTAAATTTAAAAAAAAAAAACTCAAAACAAAATAAAAACTAAAATGAAACATTCCAAAACTATAATAACTCTACTGCCATATTACAAATAAATTGGTTTATATACTGCAGGAATTTTTCTAAATATGCAAAAGCACAAATAAATTATTTGTACAATTTTTAGGACTAAACACAATTTCTCTTCATAACATTATGTGGCCCTCGCGTCCTTCGGATTTTCTGTATGTGGCCCTCAAATTAAAAAGTTTGGACACCCCTGATATAAGCTCTGCTGGAGAAAACAAACTTGAAATGTTTTTACATGTTTTTAAAAGGCCCATACATATCCATTTTTTTAACGTAAATTTCGATCCAATATTTATCAACTTCATCATCAAATAAATTTGGTGGACAAAAGATAAGGAAATATTGGAGCTGCTTTATGCACAATTCTGCTGCTCCTTATGCATGTCAGATACATTTCCCATATCTAACAATGCAGACATAGCAAAAATGCTATGAATCGTCGCCAAAATTCACATACACATCTTTACTCATGTCCACTTCACCCTTTGAAAATATTAAAACAATTGCCACAGCATTTAGATTTCATGGGCATTGAGCCTTTTTCTCACCATACGGTTGTGGCTCATAAATTTACATATAGTATGTAAAGTTATGAGCACAACAGTATGTTGAGATGAGTTTATCAACCCTGATTAGGTAACAATAATCACCACATAAATTTGCTTGAAAATGATGGCATTGGGAATAACATGCATATCCATCCATCCATTTTCTTTACCGCTTATTCCTCACAAGGGTCGCGGGGGGTGCTGGCGCCTATCTCAGCTGGCTCTGGGCAGTAGGCGACACCCTGGACTGGTTGCCAGCCAATCGCAGGGCAAACATGCATTTCTTTCTTTCTTTCTTTTTTTAATTTTTTAATTTTTTTTTATTTTTAAAGGTATTTGTCTTGTTCAAGGTCACAGGTGAGCTGGAATCGGGCCCATGTTATTTTGGTCAAGAAGTAGAATACACTCTAAACTGGTTGCCAGTTAGTCACAGGACACATGCAGCATAAACAACCATTCACACACACATTCACACCAATTGACAATTTAGAGTTTAATAATTAATGCATACCCTCACAAACATGGAGAACATACACACTCGACACAGACAGCTTCAATCTAAGATTCAACCCCAGAATCTTGAGGTAGGAGTGTTAAAAGGTGCCCATCACGTGGTGAAATAAATTAAAAATTCAGTGAGGTCTTATAGAAACCACTGGGAGTGAAAAGATGACCAACCATTCCAATTACAACAGTGAGAGTAAAATGAGAGTAATGAGAGTTCACGGTGTAAGGGTAGAGCTCGCCAGTCGGCGAGCTGGCGGACTCAGTAACAGGGTTAGGTGTCACTAGTACTCTGGCGTGACGACCGGGGCCTCTCCCCACCGGGCTCGGTGTTCTGGTGTTCCGCCTTCTCCCCTGGTGCTTCCTCCTCTGCTTCCCCCCTCCCGCCGCTGTGCAAATCTCGCGCGGCTGGAGGTGGGGTGGGCACATCTTCCCTCTCTGCGCTGCTGCCCGGTGCCGGTTTTTCGGGGGGGGGTGGGGGGTTCTCGCGGGGGGCCGGGTTCGCGGGGGGGGGTGGCGGCCGTCGGGGGGGGGCGGCTTGTTTGGGGGGGGGGGGGGTGGAGGTATGGGTGGGTGGGGGGTTGGGTGCTGGGGGTCGGGGTGTGTTCGGGGGTCTGGGGGTCGGGGGTGGTGGGGCCTGGGTCGTGGTGGATGGCGGGTTTGGGCGGGGTGCGGGGGGGTCGTGGGGGGATGGGGGCTGGGGACCGGTGGGGCGCTGTGGGGGCCCGCTGGGCCTCGTTCTGCGGCCTTGGGCTCGGGGGTGTGGGCCGGGGCTGGGGCGGGGGTGTTCCGGGTGTCTGGGTCGGCTCGCCGACCGGTGTCCGCTCGGGTGGCTTGGGGGTGGCCTTGGTGCTGCCGCGGCCTGGGGATTCCGGGGGGGGGGGGGGTGCTCGCTTTGCTGGACCGCGGTTGACGGCTTCTTTCTTTGGTGGTGGTCCTTATGCATGCCAGATCCGTCGCACCAGCATCTACTGAAACTCAACAGAAGTACCCTCTCCCTCCCACAGCCCCTTGAATCAGTTGGTGCTGGTGTCTGTGGTTCTCACTTTGCTTTATCTATCCTTCCCTCCTTCCTCTCTTTAGTTTTTCCTCTGGTCACTTGAGATCTTAATTTATTAGAAGTATGAGGTTTCTGGGGTTGGCATAAGACTCCGGTTTTGTAACCACGCAGGAGGGGTCTTGTTGGTGCTGGACTTCACTTTGATGGATTGGATGTACTGGCTTCTATTGATCTCACTCTGCCTTATCGATCCTTCCCTCCTTCCTCTCTTTAGTTTTTCCTCTGGGCTCTTGAGATCTCGCTAAATTTGCTGGAATTTAGAGGCTTCCGGGGTTGGCGTAAGACTTTGATTTTGTAATCATGGGGAAGGCAGGAAGTGTTTGGTCGGTGCTGGATGTCACTTTGATTTACCTTTCTTTTCTCTTTATTTCTTTTTTTTTCTGACCTTTTCTCTGGTCTCCTGACCATTTAAATCTCACGACTCTGGCAAGATTCTGAAGTACCTGGTTAAGGCGAAGGGTAATGGGATATTTATAAGGTTTTAGGTGAATGAATGAGTATAAATTTATACGTATTTGCACGCACGCACACGCACGCACGCAAACGCACGCAAACGCACACACGCAAACGCACGCACGCACGCAAACGCACGCAAACGCACGCACACATACACACACACAAAAAAAAAAAGAGCAATGATGACAAGACGTTGAATCGGTAAGACTACCGAATGAACAATTCTGAGCTCTTCAAAAAAAAAAAAAATAAAAAAAAAAAAAATAAAATAAAATAAAAAAAAATGAGAGTAAAAATCTACTATGTGCCCACTGATCATCAACGTTTTACCTGCTTGAATGTGTGTTTTTTTTTTCCTGAGGAAGTAAATACAAGTGTTTTTTTGGCAGGAGAAATGAAAACAAATCCCCCAAGGTGTTGATGTTGGGTGTTCAGGTTACAGCAGGATGATGTACAACGTAAGACTAGTGGAATAGACCAGTGGTTCACAACCTTTTTTTGTCTTGTGTAACCCCGAACCCTTTGTTCATACCATGAATACCCCCTCACTCATGGTTGATAATTCTACAAAAGTGGATATGTAACACTACTGATTATTATCTGAAAATCATTTGGTTTCCTTAAAGGCCCAGTATGCCGGTTTCACTCAGAAAAATGCACTTTTTAAATACAGGATGTACACACTTTAAATTTCTCTCAGTCTACACATCTGGGTTTATGTTAATCTTTGGTGGTGATTTTGTCCTTTTCTTGACCGCCTATTCCTCACAAGGGTCACGAGGGGTGCTGGCGCCTATCTCAGCTGGCTCCTGGCAGTAGGCGGGGGACTGGTTGCCAGCCAATCACAGGGCACACAGAGACAAACAACCATCCACACTCACAAGCACACCTAGGGACAATTCGGAGCGCCCAATTAACCTGCCATGCATGTCTTTGGAATGTGGGAGGAGACCGGAGTACCCGGAGAAGACCCACGCGGGCACGGGGAGAACATGCAAACTCCACCCAGGAAGGCCGGAGCCTGGACTCCAACCCGAGTCCTCAGAAATGGGAAGCGGACATGCTAACCACTCATTCACCGTGCCACCCTGAGTTACTGTACGATAATTTTTTAAGACGAAAATTTTATTTGAAAAAAATTGCCTCCCTTCATTACAACGGAAACCAAATGCAATGCGTGTTTGATATTATATGAATACAGTGGTGTCATGGTGAGTTAAACAAATTCTTCCCAAACAGCTATTCAAGTCATTTGGTGAACATTCTTCCATTTTTAATATTGCAATACATATTGCAGACCATTTTTTTCCAATATCGTGCAGCCCAAGACAGGATCAATGTGATTGAGTGTATTTATTTGATTGATTTACCTGGGTGCTCTTTCCTACTCCACTGGGTGCACTTAGCAGCACCATGTTGTGACTCTCCAGGTGTTCCAGGAGATTCTGCCTTAACGTCCATATTGGAAGTTGTTGCCTCTCTTGCAGTAGTGTGTAGTAGCGAGAAGAAAAAGGCAGACCATCATATGGGTTCACTTCAAGGTCTCTGAGACCATCCGCGTCCTGGCCTCCTTCTCGTCCTTCAACCCCATCCTCGTCTAACTCCCCAGATAAAAGGGAAGACATGGACAGAGAGTCCAGTGCTTTTGAAAGTCCAGACCCGGGGCAGGGCTTCACTGGTGAGGATGACGACATCAGCAGCAGGTGGGAATGAGGACTAAATGAGAGTGAGAGGCTGGGTAGCAGAGGGAGGTTACCTGCAGAATGTTGAGGAAAAAGAACCAATCAATGATGATGAATGCACAGGATTCCAACTTAAACAGTTTGACGCTATGATAGACCAGAAGCCTCACTGTTATTTTATAAATTTCAAAAAGCACATAACCTTGTGTCTGGTTAAAGCTGTTATTAGGAGTTCGTAGGGCACACAAATTGTATTTCTCAATTTTTACACCTTTGCAAGACGAGGAATTGTTCCATATTTTGTTTGATGGAAACGTGTCTAATCGACGGATGGACTATACCAGTGGTGTCAAACATACGGCCCGCGGGCCGGATCAGGCCCGCAAAGGAGTTTTACCCGGCCCGCGAGATGATTTTGTAAAGTAAAAAATAATTTGTAATGTCGGACCAATTAATCAGCTGGCCACAATCAAAACATATAAATTTATAATTTCACAAGCAGTCCTCAGATGAGCAAGGCAACTTGTACGGGGAATCGTCCTGGATGACATTATTTTACACACAACTTAAATTTATGATTTGTTTATTTATTTATTTTGAAATCATAGACCGACATAAACATGTTAAATACGACACAAATTATTTACTGGTAACACAATAGATATGACAAGGATTAACATCCTTATAATATCATTAACTCATTTGCTCCCAAAAACGTGTAAATACGTTCTATTTTAAATATTAACAGTGTTCGAAAGACGTGTTTTTTTTTATGATAGACCCTACAGAAGGCTTTGATGCAGCCTCTGAACTTATTAAGAGAACTGTTGAAACAATGGTAGTTATTATAAAAACGGCCAGCAGGTGCCAGCAGAGTATAAGAGATCAACCACAGCCATGTTGCAACAAGCTGTTTCCCCCAGAGTTTTAAACAGATTTGTGAATCATGATAAAACTTAGCTATTTTCTAATGCTAATTGCTGCAAAACGGAAACAGATAGAAATGTACTTTTTTTTTTCCTGATGAGAGACTAATCTTTCTGTTGGTCGGTTCCATGTTTTTACAACAATAGAACACAATATTCTGTCGGTCTTGCAAAAATCTGTTAAAATCCAAGAAAACAGCCGGGAGCGAAGGGGGTTGCTTGAGTGAAAATGGTGAAAGTCTTGCCGCGTTACATTTGCATTCATGTTATTTTTTGGAACAGTATGATTACAGTTTAGCTCCGTAATTTAGGGTTAACCCACAAATAGCGAAAATCTGCATATAATTGACAGCAAAAGTTATATACTGTACCATTATTTTAGCGATCCGGCCCACTTGGTAATATATTTTCCTCCATTGATGAGTTAATATGAGTTTGACACCCCTGGACTATACAGTCCTGTTTCAAGCCAACATGATCCCTGAAGAAAGGTGCTGGTGGACTCTGTATCATTATCAGCAAAGGTTGCCGGCCACACTATTTGTCTGACGAGCTCACGGATGCTTATGTTACTCCCAGAGATCATGCCAATGCTAACGCTAGCAACACGAATAGCTCTCTACAATTCAAGCATTCATTGGCATTATATGTGGTTTCAGGTGATTTTTAACCATGTGAAATTGATGAAGCCCTCCCAAATTTGTCGCTAATGAGCAGATACCCAGGAGGGAGAAATGGGACTGGAGGAATATGTTTCATCCATCCTGGGCTTCATCTCAAAATGTGCTGATGCTGTCTCCTCCACCAAGTTTGTCACTAAAAACCAGAAGTCCTGGCTGAATGCAAAACTACAGATCTGAGATATTGTATCCACTAGCTGACAGAGGTGCTAACAGACATTTGCAACACCTCATTACAATTGGCGTCCATCCCAACCTGCCGAAAGAATGCCTACATTGTCCCTGGATCCAAGACAACTTTCTGATAAGTCTTAATTTCTATCAGCTCTTTTTTTTTTTTTCATTTGGAGAGCAATTTCGTGAATCAATTACTTAATCTGATGAGCAACCATGTAATTTTGTGTAACAATTTTTTTTGCCGGTTAATGCCAGAGACCTGTATAAGGTTTTTTTTAAAACAATAAATTATGACAATATAACGAACGAACATTTTTTTTCAATAGAACCAACAGTTTAGATTTTTTAAATTCACATTGCATGGCATCAAACTGTATTTTCTTGTCTAGAAGCAAAGCTAAATTGAACAAAATAATATTATACACCAGACATGAAATATTTCCCAAAATAAATGTGTAAACACCATCATATAAGAATTGACTGGAAAAAGGGCACACATTGTTTTGTTACAAAAGGCCATAATAAAGCCTAAACAACATGACATAACTGAAGGGTAACATGATACAAAATGTTCTTATATGTCACTCCCACATCAACTGAGGAAGAAATGGAGGAGTAATGCGAGGGTACATAAAAGAGATAGCAAGAGCATCAGAAATGCACCTTAAGAAGTGAATTTCAGTTAAAATAAAATAAAAATGTGGCCAACTTGGCAAAGTACAAGGGGAAAAAAGACACTATAGGTTTGTATTATCACTTTGTAAAATTGATTTATTGCCAAACACAAAAGTTTAACATATATTCTGGAAATATATTATTATTGTCATATCAAATATTCCTACTATAGATTGAAAACAGACAAGGCTCTTCTTAGTTAACAGATGGATTAATTTAGTTAAGTGACTGCTGACATGAAACACAACACAACCTGTCTAATGATAATCTACTAATTTATGATTGGAAGTAAATAAGGCAGTTAAAAATGTCCTTATGTCAAAAGATTTAAAGCGCTATCATCGTAAACGACGTAAAAACTATTTGTGAACGATAAGAACTGCCTCTGTTGTGCTTACAGATCTCAAAATTCCAATTAAATGCAGAAGCCGTTACCATTCTGATCATATGGTTGTTTTTGATAACGGTTGAGGAAGATTTTGAGCTTTCAAACCCTTTTCATTAACATTTTAATTATTTATATTATGACAAATTTGCAGCTGAGAATAACATGTTTACAACTCATGATTGGTTGTTTACTCTGGTCAAATGCCAGTAGTTTCAACTGTGATCTAGAGTTTTACATTGTAATAGTATTCTTTCCTTTGTTGTTTTTTTTTTTTAAACCATTATGTGAAGATTTAAGCGGTCAACCGAGGTGAGCCCAACATAGGAAGTCAGGATGGTAATGTCACCATGAATAAAGGCAACATTAATGATTGGGCCATTCATTACGCTGTCTGTGTGCACTACACTTAATGAATTTCCCAATTTCCACACATCAAACGATAAAAATAGCTTGTCATGGTGGAAGTTGCCTTGCAATCTCATGCGTCCACCTTGAACGTATGGAGTTTATTTAAATTCTCTGCCGTAACCGGCCGTTCTCGGAGGACAAATACTTCTAGCCTTTGTCCTCCTAACCATGACTGCGCTCGTCGTGGACATCCACTGACCAAAACGAGTCATCAACTCACAGATAAGACACTTTTCCAGTCACGCTACACTAAGCAGGTTTAAGTAAATCATGTCTGACCTGTTTAACATTTCGCTTGAAGTGAGCACACCAAGCCGAAACTGTTCATGCGCGCGGTCCAAGCTCCAAGGCTGTTGTTGCGGTCGGGTTCGCTCTTATCTCACAGGCCGCCTTCTCATTGTCAAAGACTGGTAGATAAAAACTACGGAAGATGGAAAATGGCCAACAGCTGATCAAAGGCACTTCCGACTAATCCTCAACCAGTCCACTTCTTTCCTGACAGCTGACAGTACAGAGGAGAATGTGTTGATGTGACTCTCCCAGGCGCCATGTTTGCTGTCGTGCTGTCAAATGAGATGTTACGTTCATAGGGCCTCGGAAAATGCATGATCCGAAACCTGTAAACACGTTTGGCACGGCCTTGCTTTGTTTGACATTTTGAATTCAAAAACATACATTTCATTGTTGCATTGTGTTATTTAATTATGCCACACAAATGAAACGTAGAATGCCCTCGGATAAATAGCAGAATTGTCGACATATTTGCGCATATTATACCCAACAAACAGCAACACGTATTTACACACGCTCAGATGGCAAGTGAGGTGCTAGACTTTTTCCTGTTCCGTGACAGTCTGTTTGAACATACATATCAAGTGCAGAAAGCAATCAAACCAATGTATTCTGGACGGTGGACAGCGCCGCACCGCAAACCAACTGTGAAGGCTCCACATCCGTGAACCTCTATAACAAGTTTTACACTCTCCATGCTACACTGACAGCAGTGCCTCTGCCACTGGCAAGAGCATCTTGTTTTCGATGTTGTCGTTTCCGCGCATTTTGTGTCACAGTGATTGGAAAAAAGTAGTTTCGGGTTTTTTTGGTTTTTTTTTTAACTCCTTTCTCCTCTTCTCCACTGCACCCTGGTAACACCACTTCATGTTCAAGTTTATCTTTTATTGATTTCTTCAAGTCTACATGTTTATACTTCCTCTTCCCATGCCTGCATTAGTTATTTGATTTTCTGTGGTTTGTTATACAAAATATGTAGCAAAGTGTAAATAAAAATGTTCATTATAATAAATATAAAATATTTAATTATATTATAATCAGTATATTGAAAAAAAGTATTTTTCTAGCTCACATCATTTGAACTTAAATGTTTGCAACTGTGTTTGATTATGAATCGATAATACTCGATTGAGTGCATCAAGCAAAAAAATTAATAAATGAAACAATCATATAAAAATATACAGTATATCAAAAGATATACATTTGAAAGAGCATATAGCAATTAGCAAATAAAATTTAAAACTATTGCGCGCTGTTTAACTCAGCTGTAATAAGCCGTTTTGTTTTTCCTGGCTGAGCTAACCGACTGGATTGCCATTCTCAGTTTTTGCTCCCAATCTTTGCACCAGTCAGAGGTGCGTTCCAGGTTCTCGTAACGTGAGGGTAATTTGTCCAAAGTCTTGACTGCTTCAGGTAGGTCAAAGTTCAACCCGGCCCTTTTTATTGTTGCTTGAAACTTGGCTGGGGAAGCTGTGGCGAGATAACACCTGAAAGGGGGAAAAAAAAAAAAGATGAGTTTGAGATGAAAGTAGGATAAAAATAGCTTTTTACTCTTAGCCCAAAACAAGGCATAAAGTATTCTCAGTCTTTGGATATGTGTTACTGAACACTGTTAACATTAGAAAGGGGTCATTTTATATTTCAGCTCACACTTATTCAGGCTAATTAATTTCTTGCAGCTCAAAGAAATGAGAGTTATTTGTACTAGTCCTTGTCTTGTGAATGTTCAAATACATTCCAAGAATTACATAACCTTTTAACAGCAGGATCGTGAGGAAATTGGTAATGATGCCATACAGCCACAGCTGTGTGGGGACACAGCACATACTGGTTTTCCTCCCAACATCTCCGCATCGTCGCTAAGATGCCTTCATCATCCACCGTTCCACTTGTGAAAGTATAGGACAACTACAAGTACAAAACAATTCGAATGTTTAATAGTCATTGTGGACATTCAGTAAGGAAGTCTCCAAATTCGTTACCAGTTTATGGTGGTTTTCAAGCAGTGTGTGTTTATGTGAATGTTGAAACTCTTCCATAATATTCTTCACCACAGCATAGTCTCTTTCCAGAAGCAGCCAGAACACTCTCTCCATGTTATAAGGGTCCTAAATCACAATCATTATCAAAATACTTTCACACCGTTTATGTGCGCTACCAATCGTGCCATTAGATGAAAAACATATTTATCATATCTTGTAACAGTTGCGGTACCTGGATATCAATGGCAGGAGCCAGTGTCTGTGTGACATTAGCTGCCATGGTGAAGTCACCAGAAGTTACTGTTCTGTGAACAATGTCATTGGCATTCACCATGGCCACCAGCTTCAGGGGTAATCCCATCTTCTTCACAATGAAGCCAGCTGAGAGAGACGTGGACAAAAACAAGAGGAAGATGAGTCAAATCGACTCAGTTTTATTGTAGGCTAATATTTAGACTTGGAAGAGAGTAAAATAAAGAATTGGAAAAAAAATAAAAGTCCCCCAAGGGTTGAGGAACAAACTCACGACCTTCAGCTTGGGAGACTGCTACACTACTACCTGAGCTATGCCCCTCCTACTTCTTGCTTATCTCCAAGAGACCAAAAACACTGTGTATAAGATCCATATGTAACCTTCTGCCTTAAGCTTTGCACTTAGGAGGGACAAATAAAAAATATATTCTTTCAGGGATGACTCCTAATCCCAAAGTAACTATGTGAGCATTTATTTTTATTTTTTTACTTTGCATATGTATTTTAGGTCATCAGCCTACCTGTAATGTTACCTGCTCCCCCAGTCGGCACTATCACCTCCAGTTCAGGCAGTGGTTTGTGAGCCTCATCATGCTCCATACCATTTAGCTGCAAGTACGCATAGATGAAATGCACGAGCTGGATCATGATACGAGACCAGTTCACAGAGCTAAGGCTCATGAGACCGTGATATTTCACCAATTCCCGGTCAGCAAATAAATGACGGAGAGGCTGCTCGATGTCATCTGAGGAGCCGTCCGCTTTGAAAACACAAAATGCATCCAATGAAACCAAAATGTGCATGCACTACACTCACCTCCAAATTTCGAAGCAGTATTGTGAGACCAAATCTATTCGAAGGGGGGCATCAAAAGATGAAAATGAGACAAGACAGCAGCAGTTCAACATTGACAATTTTCTGATTTGAATAACACTGGGGAACACATTTTTTGGTGAGTTCGGTCTGACAGCCGTTTTAATTTTTGGGTGCGGAATCCAAAACTGATCTCAGTTTTTCTCTTATCACGACAAGTTTTTGAGCTAAAAAAATAAAAATAAAAAATAAATAAATCATGAAAAATACTGTAAACTGTAATTAACAAATCTGTGCTTGTTTTATATATATAAAAAAAAAAAATCAAATATTGGCAAACAATGAAATATGAAAGAAACAGGCATGACTGTAATGTTTACGTAAGACTGTTATGTTTTTACAAAGGACATAGCTACTGAAATTATAATTGTGTACAAGTTGTTACTGTTAAAATTTACATTACATCAGGTTTGATGCTAATCAGTGGACTTTTGATTACCTGGCGGGTAAGCTGTGGAGAAAAAAAATTGACACGCTATAAAAACCTGACTGCAATTTTGGAATCATCATACCAATTTTTATTATAATCAGCATTAAAATATAACTCAATAGATTTTTTTTTTTTTTTCAAATTCTTCCCTAGTGTAATTAATGTAACACGAAACAGGGCAACAACACACACAAGTAAGTCACGTGTCAGAGCTGTCAAAATTAATCGATTAATCAACAAGTAATTGATTATCAAATTAATCGATAACTATTTTAATAATCAAGTCATCGTTTGGAGCAATTTTTTAATTTTAAATTGTCCAAATCCTCTGATTTCAGCATCTCAACAGGAATTGTTCACTGATTTCTGTCATCATTGATGAAAGAAGACTGATTATCTTCTGTGTTTGTCATGGCTTGAGTCATGCAGGAGTAATATTTGGGTCTTGTCTCATGTTTGGGGTCATGCCTGGGTTAAGTTTGAGTAGAGTTCATGACCGTGCGCCAGAGTTCATGACCTGTTCTGTGTCTCTTTAGGTACTGATGTAACAAGTGTCTGTTTACAAAACGTGATGTTCGTGATGTCAACCTTTAATCCTTTCGGTGATGTCTGGACCTATGTGATGTCGTTCTTTAGTCCTTTACGATTCACTGTCTGTAGGTGAAGTCTGAGAATTGTGTGTGGTTTGCCGGATTATTGTCCAACTGTTTCTGTGTACTGCTCTCTTAGTTTCTGCTTCTCGATGTGAATAAATAGATAAAACCTTATTTGTGTCTGCGTTCTGGGATCCAACCTCTCAGCACACAACAGTGTTTAATCAAAATATGACATTTACAAATATTTGTCCTTACTTTGGAAAGCAATGACTGAATTGGTAACATAGTACAAAACAATCCCTTTTTAAATCACTATATGACTATGAAGTATGAAATAAACACCAATCACTGGTTAATAAACGGTAATGCCTTTGTAATACACTTAAATGCAAAATTAAGGCGAATCTGATCGAAAAATATTCAATAGTGACAGCACTATTCTGCTTACATAAAAATTGGGTGGGTTAAAACAAAAGGTGTATCATCTAATCTAAATTATGTTTTATGTGAGGATGTGTTTAAAAAAAAAAAAAAGAAATGTTGATCTGTTTCCTCATCATCTTTTGATGTCAAACCCAAATGTTTCCAGTGACGACCAAAAATAAGAGAATTGGCTTCTCAGGTAAGAGAGGTGAGTGTATTTCTTCAAAAATGTGTTGGTCTTCTTGATTCAACACCAAACACTGATAGTTGTAGTGTGTTCACCTGCAAAGACATGGATATTATCCTCCAGGCAAGTGATCATTTGTTTCTCTTGGACAGGAGTAACGCGTCCTCGAGGGTAAACCACCACCACATCCAAGCCAGAAAGGCCTTTTGCACTCTGGATGGCCGAGCCACCTGTATCACCTGATGTACCTACATTGGAATGCAAGTGGAGAAGTCATATAATATTTTTTAACATGTTGCAGTATGTGCAAGTTATCATGATCGCCGTAGCCCACAAAAACACAGCAACCAACAAAATGATTCATTCATGCTGTTACTTTCATACCAATAAGAACGGTAGCTCTGTGTTTCTCCTTCTGCAGAAAGTATTCCAAAAAGCGAACTGTGCAGGTAATAGCCAGGTCCTTAAAGGCCAGGCTATCTCCATGGAAGAGCTCAAGGATTGACAGGCCATCCTTCAGGTGGACAGTTCTGATCACATCAGGCACAGTGAATCCAGACAAAGCAGAGTGCACAAGAACTGTGACAAGAAATGAAATGTAGTTGGAAGGTATAAATTCCAAAAAATGTTTCAAACACTGTAGTCCTATTTCCCTTCTGACAGTGAGCTCACCCTTCAGATCCTCTCTGGGAATTAGCTGAGAGGGAATGAAGATTGAGGCTACCTCCACTACCAGTTTGGAATAGGACAGTCCACTCCAGCACCTCAGAGTTTCGGAATTCAGCATGGGAATACTCTCAGGCATGAACATCCCGCCATCAGGTGCATAACCTGAGAAGAGTACATCCCGGAAGTCCCATCCATGGACTCCACCACGTGTACTGCAATACTTCATTGAACAAACCTAAATAAACAAAAGAAGCTTATGTACTGTATTACTTCAACTCACGTTGCTTTGAAACCGCATGTGAAATTACTATTTTAGTGATACTGTATTACTAATACAATTTAAATGGCATCAGGAACTTATTTTCTTTCTACATAGGTTACATATAGCCATTCTCGTTTATGCTCAAAGAAGTTGGCTGTCAAATATATGTATATGTATACAGACCCGTCCGTCACCAGAGCCCAGGCTTAAGGGGGGCACATGAAATGCATAGGGCCCAATTATTATGAATACCATACTGACAGCATTAACTTGCCCAATATATTTGGATAAATTTATGTAGCACTGTCGTGCATCTATCCATTGAATGGCGCCCGCTGACAGTATTATCATAGACCGCATTTACAGTACACACACATAAAGTAGACTGCAGTGGCGTCGTGAGTACGTTGACGCCGCAGGCATATTGGATGAAGCAAAGTGAAGCTATTTGTAAAGATGCCTCCTTCTGTTTTTCCTTGGAGATGGATCATCAAGCCACAACTCATTGGATTAATAAGGAATTATTATTACCTTTGATTATCTTATCCCATTCAAAGTCAATCTTACTATTTTTGCCGATGTAATATTGCCACATCCAATAGGGCGGATGTGCTGACATATTGCTTCGAACGGGCCACCTGTTTGAACGGTGTCTGCAGCAGAATTAAAAAGGAAAGCAAAATCCTACCTCATAGTAGATGCCAAAATGATATGTGGGTCCCTTAGTTTTTTTTAAATCTTTTTCCAAGTGACTCTTTAGTTGCCGACACAAAAGTAGTTTGTAGTATGTCCCTCCTCACTTGTGTTGTGCGCCAGCGTCCTCAGAAACTTGCAGCTTCACTTGTACAAAATGTACATGACTCTTGCATTGCACGCCAACATTGACATATTTGTCGCGTATGCGTATAAGTCAGCGTAAGGCATACCTAGCATTATTTTCAGTATGACTGTGATGGCTCTTGCAGCTAAAACTATCTAAGACTAAGGCTATCAATCAAACAAAACCATACCAATATTTCTTCATATTGTGACATCTTGCAAGAATGCCGCCAGAAAACGTTACTTGGCAATGTCACCCTTTTTAGTTGTCTTGTACAAACGGCCACCGTTGGCCGTAGCCAAAAACAAGAACAATTCGGCGAGTGGCGAGCATTAGAAGCAATGAACTGAAGTAGCCAACACAAACGTAACATACCTCCGACACCGGAAGACCTGTGTTGCGTTTACTGAGACTCGTATATAAGAGTGCTAAACCGAATGAATGGAAAAATATAACAATAAAAAAAGGAGAACCATTTTAGAGATCCATGCCTCAAATGGGCGGGCACAATATATATATATATATATATATATATATATATATATATATATATATATATATATATATATATATATATATATATATATATATATATATATATATATATATGAAATGCGGTGCAACCAGAGTTTTAGAAATGCAGAGTTCGTCTTGTGTCTATATGCTCCCCCTACAGTTTCGTCTTGTGTCTATATGCTCCCCCTACAGTTACACACTGACTACCTGTAGTACAGTACTTCACGAACTATGCAACTCCAGTCGAGGCGCTTGACTGTAAACATTCAATTACTCCACGTGTCTGGTCTGCTATCATAATTGCACGATGTCTGATGTTAGTAACAAACCAATCTGTGTCAAACTCGTTCAAGAATTGTACGATTTATGATTAAATTATTGGAGACAAAGTTACCTCAACACAACGAATGAAAGACTTGGACTCCCGGTTCAAGATGGCAGTCAGGTCTGCGTGTCCTCGCCACCGGAAACACGTGACCTCCACTTGCGATCCACTTTTTCTGTTGCCTAACCATAACAATAACGATAACCATAACCTTAACTCGAACGAACGCGAAGTTGTTTTGTATATTCGACTACATTTCGCTGTTATCTAAATAAAATATGCACTGCTGGCACTTTCGTTGGAAGTCATGTATTTCCTGTGACGCTCCATTTGCTCATGAGAACGCCGCCGGAAACACGTGACCTCACCTTTTTTTTCCCCCACACTTTCAAATACAACTTGAACGCTGAGCTTGTGTTGTAAAATAAATAAATAAATAAATAAATAAATAAATAAGGCCCTCCATGAGTTTTGAATTCAGTTCGAAGATTAGATAGATAGATAGATAGATAGATAGATAGATAGATAGATAGATAGATAGATAGATAGATAGATAGATAGATAGATAGATAGATAGATAGATAGATAGATAGATAGATAGATAGATAGATAGATGTTCTGTCCACTGAATTAACATGCTCATGAGGTTCCCCATCTAAATTTGTTTGCAATTATTAAAAGGAATAGTACACAAAGAGCATTTAGAACATTGCTGTAAAATTATAACTGTTGACTGAACATTGAGTGATGAAAGCCACTAGTTCAGGATGGCGCCCAAGAAGGAGAGCAAAACTATCTCTAATTTCCTTTCAGTGTATTAAGGTTGAATCAAACATAAGAATACATTTTAGCACTTGAAAGTTGCTTTTCAAAGGAAAAGACACAAGCTAAGCTTTTTAACGGTATAATTCAAGCGTGACCGGTGCGAGGTAAAAGGCACAGTCAGCTTCCAGTGTTTGAGGCCAACACGCCACACTGAAGGGATGAGACAAGATGATAGACGTGGTCTTTGTTAAAAAGTAGCCTAAGGGCTCTTTGTACTCATCTGGGCATTAAGCATGCATGATGAAGAAAAAGCTTTAATATTTTCAAATCCACAATGCATTACATTTTTTTTTTAAACTTGCATTTATGTATTAAATCAAATGGTGTTAACTGAAACTCTAATTTACTTTTTAGAGTGTACTAAACCGAGGGTACATATTAATAAACTGAGGGTACATATTAGTAAATTGGGGATACAGATTACTAAATTGAGGGAAGAGATTAGCAATATCATTTTTCTCATACGCTGGCACTTGGGGGGCTCCATATATTTCATGTCAAATGCCAAACTTCTCGTGTGTCATGACTTGTTTTCGTGGATTGGTTTTACATGTAGTTTATATTTCATGTCGACCATAATAATCGACACATAATAAAATAAAAAAAATCGAATAAAATACATCTCTCATTCTGACATTTAGAAAATGGAAATAAGTTTGGTAATTCTGACCTAAAGCAGGAAGAGTTTAGTCTGATTTGTTGAAAAGAAAAAGATGTATGGTCAGCAAAATCTAGTATGGTAACCTGCATATCATTTCCGTTATACAAATCAAACACCTGTAAGGTAGGTCATACCATCATTCATTTTAATGCACATCTGAAAACAAGTAAAAACATATTTACAAGTATTAACACTGGAGTCATTATAAAATCATGACTATAAAGTTTGGAACATGCAATCTGGCAGATTTTACATCATTGAACACTACCCCTCCCTCCACAACTCTCCAAACAAACTTCAATTTTAAGGCGCTTCATATGGTGCATAACCGCACATACCAGCAATATTAGAATGTTAAAATGATTTTTTTTTTTGGTGTGTGTGTTAATTGGTGTTTATTTTTAGTGAATACATACATGCATGTGGTGTTATAGTTTTTTTTGTTTTTAACAACTAAAGTTGGAGGCTTTTGCAATTACTGTATGCAGATTACAGTAAGGAGAACATTATTTCCTTGCATTATTTGTTCCATTATTTACAACTGCTCATACGTCATTGCACACAAAAATGTGTTTAAAAAAATGCAATAATTTTTTAAAATAGAATTAAATTTGAGCATGTAAAATTGCAACATGCAACTTTTGAGAATCTTTTTTTAATCCTCACATTTTCTTCACTTGACCCCACTGAACTATACATTCATTTACACACCTTTTATTATATATATATATATATATATATATATAAAGTGTTCATGCTGAACACTTGCGCAGTTTACAAAAAAAGTGGTACCAATACACCGAATAAGGATGAATCATGAAATAAGCAACGTTAAAATTTATGAGGAGTGTTTATTTTGTTTTAAGTGTAAACTCTACATATCGCATTATAGTATGGTGGTACATGATGCTGCCTTTGTTGCAGACCGTGTGGGTTCAAATACTCCAATACCCGGCGAATTCAGGTGGGGTTTAAAAAAAAACAAGAAAAAAAAACATGGGTGGATTGTGTTAGGAAGGTCATCAGGTGTAAAACTTGCACCAACAAATCGCGTGAGTGTCTCACTATGGTGACCAATGATGGGACATGCCAAAAGTCACAACAACATACATTGATTGCAAATCGAGTTGGCATTATACATTAGGGATGTAACGATATCCAAATGTCACGATACGATATCATCACGATATGAAGCTCACGATACGATAATTATCACGATATTGTGGGGAGGTTGGCGATATTTAAAAAAGGTCACAATATATATATAAAAAAAAAGAGCTCATGCTAACAAAGGACAATATTGTGCTTTTGTGCTTAACATCAGTTATGTTATTATTCTTATTATGTTTTATTATTATTATTATGTTATGTTGTTAATGCATGCACACATTGAGTTCCGCCACATATTGACTTGCTTCACAGGAATATTATGTTCCTTCATCTCAAAATTAGTGTCGATTTTAAACATAGAAGGGCCAAAACATCCCTAATGAAAATTAAATTGCACTAAAAAAATAAAAAATAAAAAAATTGCCACCAGAGGGTGCGAGAACCGCACAAATGGAAATCAACCTGATTTTTATTTGTATTTTTTTACAGATTTGTGGCATTTAAATATAGTGAACATGACGACAATGATATTGTGGCAGTTTTAATATCACGATATTGTACTTATCGTTACATCCCTATTATACATGAGCCAATGAGACATTGACCAAACCAGAACACTTTCTCTACATTCAGCCAATCCAGAAAGTAATTATTCTACAACATTACTGTCTGTGTTCATTCCAAATAAACAAAACAATAAACAATTCTGAGATGATATCAGTAGATTAACCCTGTTAACATGTTTTTGGGTGGATGATATGCTGTAGACCAAGGTATAGGGGTACATTCTGTATATTCACATTCTGATTCCAAACTGACTATACTGTGTCAATGAAGTGGAAGCAACTAAAAATGAACAAGTGTTGGGTTGAGGCACAAGAAAATCTGCCAAAGAAAATATGTTTAACACATTTTCCCAAGGCAGCTTCCATGTGCTCGCTCCACATAGACAAAACAAAATGCACAAGCCCACACTCACATACATGTACATCATAACAAATGTGTCACATATAAGCTATTAACTTTACTAAATGTTTCACCTAGAACATAAACCTAGGCTCATCAGGTACTTTTGTTTTAAAACTGATATTTTAAAAAATGTTGGCAAATGTTACTACACTTAAAGCATATTTGGTAGTGTGAACTATCTTCTGATGTTTTTTTTCTCACCAATTCTTTTACTAATACAATATTTCATTCTGTCAGGGTTTAAATCCACCACAGGGTGAAAGGCACAATGCTGAAGTACCGTAGTAACGATTTTCCAAATCACTTCAAAAAATACCTTTCAAATACTGTCACTGTCAACAATCAGAAAAATGATACCAGGATTTATAACATTTTTTAAAATAACACAACAACCAAAAACACAGGGAAAGAAAACGTGCGCTCTTGCTCAAATTTTACAGACTTACAAATGCTATTGCGGTGTTTCTTTCAAATGTCATTGAACATCTCTGGAATGTTTCCATAATGATTGGTTGGACCGATGTAACATGCCTCCTGCTGCCCCAGATGCAAACTTGCTCAGAACAACAAGTCTCCATGGGAGAGATGGCTGCGAATGGAGGATGACCACGGGGACTTGTTTCCCCATAATGCACCTGAGATGCATTTCCTCCTCACCACAATTAAGGACGTTCCATCGTTCTCTTAGCAGTCATCCAGTTAAAAGGCAATATACTGTTTTTTTGTCGTTTTTTTACCCCCACACAACACATGCGCTTAGGTCCTTAAACACAACTGATAATGCTTTGTTGTTGTCTGGGCTTCCACTCATTACATCTAAAGAATGCTGATGGAAAAGTGAACATGTTAGGAGTTGTCCTGCAGCTCTTTGGCCTTCATCAGGATGGTATGGACATCTGAGATGGGGTAATCCTGAGGAAAAAACAGGCAACATAAGTATACAATACATGTAAGTGCTTTCATGCCCTATTTATGCCCCATATCCATTGTCTTGAAGCTTATCTTTAGAAAAAAAAAAAAAAAAAAAAAAAAAAAAAAAAAAAAAAAAAAGACTGTACAGCAGAGGTGTCCAACCTACGGCCCGGGGGCTATTTGCGGCCCGCCGTGCATTTTTTTAGTGGCCCGCGACATATGCTAAAAATGGCATTTGACTCAGTTCAAATAAAATAAAAACAAAAATGTTTGGAGATGGTCAAAGTAAGAAGGGAGGGTGTCGAAAAACACAGGTGCTATTAAAGTTTATTTTAGTTATCTAAAACTAACGAAAAAAATAAAATTCAAAATAATTTCGTCAACGAAATAAAATAAAAACGAAGATGCTTTTTAAAAAAAGAAAACTGAAACTACATTTTATGTTTACAAAACTAACTAAAATAAAACTATCATCGTTTTAACATCGTTTTAGTCTTTGGTAATTAATTTAATGCATGAGCCTTTGCGGATTATTTTAAATGTGATCTTTAGTAGATTTATTTTGATATAAACCGGAATAATGACGTGCGCCCATGGTGTTTTTTAAATATTGCGCACAAGTAATACACATAAAAAAATATAAAAAACTAAAACTAATACTGAAACTAACACTAAGCATTTATTAAAGAACTAAAACTAACAGAAACACCCTGAAAACTAATTAAAACTAACTACATTTAAAAAGCAAAACTCAAAACAAAATAAAAAATAAAATGAAAAATTCCAAAACTATAATAACCCTACCATATTACAAATAAATTGGTTTATATACTTTAGCATTTTTCTAAATATGCAAAAGCACAAATAAATTATTTGCACAATTTTTAGGACTAAACACAATTTCTCTTCATAACATGATGTGGCCCTTGCATCCTTTTGAGTTTCTGTATGTGGCCCTCAAATGAAAAGGTTTGGACACCCCTGCTATAGAGTATGCCAGGTATACATTTCAGTAAGTGTTTTGCTGGAATTTCAGTAGTACAGAGTGGATACTACAGTGAATTGCCGTAAATAATTAACACTGCGCTAAACATGATTAAGATTGTCTGTGTCTAATAAAGCTCAAGTACAATTTAGTTGTATTTAACTTTTAGTACAACACATTTGCATTTAATTTGCACATTTTTTTTTTAATAACTTTTATCCATGTTAATTTTTTTTTCTTACATGCAATACATTTTAATTGACTCATCAAGTAAAGCTTTTTAATGAAAATACATGGACATTGTAGACAGCAGATTTTTGTGTAATTGTTGATTAAATAGTAATTAATATTGTGGAGAGACATTATTTTGATGTTGAATGATTATAAATTTTTTTTCACCAGTTTTTAATTGTAATTTTTAGAACAAACTATGCAAGTGGCAAAATAATTTACTGTTTCACAAAACAGAAGACAATCACATCATATTATCATATTACAGTCAAACCTCGTTTTCGAACGCTTCTGTTCTCAACTAAATCGGTTTTCAACCAGAAAATTCGAGAATTTTATGTCTCAGAACTCGTAAAAAAAATCGTCTCTCGACCAAACTGAAAAAAGCCGAGCGTACCTGAACGCGCAGAGTTAACTCGAATGCCCAGGATGCTTCCTCCGTAGCACATTCGTGTTCAAAGTTCATTTGGAGCAGTCCTGTTAATTGTTATCTATTTACACAAATCTCTTTTTTAGTTTTGCATCGTGTATTTGCCCCTAATCATGGGTCCAAAGAATGCAAGTGCAAGTGGTAAAGCTGGTGAAGAAAAGAGGAAAGTAGTGCGCAGAACTATTGAATTTAAAAAAGAAATGTTTGCATTTTGTTTTGTTTTTCATTTTAGATAGGATATCTAAATAGAAAAAGTGTAGATTTCTACCCTTTTCTATTTATGGTAAACAGTGTACAGTGCAGTTTATGGTGTAAAATAGTAAAAAAAAAAAAAACTTGGAAAACGTTTTTTTTAGACTTGGAATGCATTACAATTATAATGGGAAAAATTGTTTTGGATTTCGATTTCGAACAAATCGCTTTTAGAACAGCCTTCTGGAACGGATTATGTTCGAAAACCAAGGTTTGACTGTATATGGTTCAATTTTAAAGTGACACAATTCGATTAGGTTAAATTCTGTGGAATTGTGATTTGATTTGATGTTTCGGCTCAGTTCCAGAGGGTATGATGGAATGAGTTTCTTGTTGTCATTTACATACATATGAATGACCTTGTCAGAACTGTAAATGTGCCATTTTCATCAGATATCTCTTAATGCGTATTTCGGCATATTACAAGTGGAAAGATTCGATCTGTTTTGATTCGATAGCTTCGTATATATATATTTTTTTAAATCAAAACCAACATTTGCGAGACAAATTGGGGTTTTTGTTACATCCCTATACAGATGCTTTAATAATATTGAATATACATTTTAGTAATAAAATCTTTCAACAAAATACCAATTTTGCTTGAAGTTGAGTTTATCGTGCAAACCTTCTTCCTGTTTATGTTCTTACATCCAATGAAAAGGGCCTCGTCACATGGTTTGTTGTGACGCATTTGAGTTTGCTTGGATTTTTGAGGATGAGGAATAAAATAAAACCAACAGAAAGTTTACAGACTAATACACACATACCATAGAATCGCATTTGTTGCATTTTGTAAAAAAAACACCTACCTGTAGTAATCGCATATTCACTGTGAAGTCTCCTGCCAGGAGGTTATCCCTGATCAGTCTGTAAATGTGTTGAGTCAAGAGAAACCGTGAGTAACATCATGAGGACATGGCAGAAGTATCCATTTTATGACTGCGAGGCTGAGCGTCTCACATGAGCATGGCACAGCAGACCAGGATGAGGAAGTGGAAGCGGTCTTGGTCAGAAAACAGAGTATCCCAAATGCGGATGACATCTGGTAGGAGGAACTCCTGCGATAACAACAGGGTCAGCCAGCGGAAGGTGAAGTACTGAGGCTTGATATTCTGTTCTAGCTATGTGCGAGGAAAAAGAAGAAGCACACCATTAATGCCAAAATAAATTTCATTTGGGGTTTAGAAGAGCTAATTTTTTTACATTCACTTCTTGCCGCTGAGTTGTGTAAGTAACTGGTGGAAAAACATTTGAAACATTTTTTTTGTTATTTTTTTCATGACAAAATCCTAGCATTTTAACAGGGTGTGCAGACTTTTTATATCCACTGTATATACTAGGGGTGTGAATTGCCTAGTACCTGACGATTCGATTCGTATCACGATTCACAGGTCACGATTCGATTCGATACCGATTAATCCCGATACGAATTTATAAGTCGATTGTTGCGATTTTTTTTTCATTCAAATTTAGAAAATACTAATCAGTAAGCTTGTAGAGTGTAAGATTTATATGAAAATGTATTATTTATTTATCTTATAGAGGTTGTAATCTGTTTCATGTTTGAACAGCATTAAAATAAAATATTAAGGCTTAATGTTCCGTTCATATAACATTCTTCCATGCTCAAGGTGTGAATCCTAACCCGAAGTCAGACGTTTTGTTGAATATTTTTCCATTAAAAATGGAAGTTTAAAAATCGATTCACACACAAAAGGAGAGGAAGAAAAAAAAAAAAAAAAAAAAAGGCAATGATGATAAGACGTTGAATCGGTAAGACTACCGAATGAACAATTCTGAGCTCTTTTAAAAAACAAAAAAACAAAAAACAAAACAAAAAAAAATAAAAAAATCGATTCAGCCGCCTATTGAATCGATTCGAGAATTGCGTGATGTAGTATCGCGATATATTGCCGAATCGATTTTTTTTAACACCCCTAGTATATACTGTATATACAAACAACTATCTTAAAGTTTTTAGATATCTCTTTGGGAGAATACTTTTGATTGAACTAGAGTAAGTGCAATTTCTGGAGAAATTGCATGGGAATGCTGAAAGCTGAATGCTAATAGCTAAATGCTAAGCTAAATACACACTCTCCCAACTGCGCGACTGATCAGCATCAGAGAGCTGGTAGTGACGGTCAGTTGGATGTATGGAAGTGGGCATGGAAGGTTCCATGTCAGTCTCATTGAAAATGAATGAGGAAAAGTTGATCTTTAACATTAAATTTGTGCAAGTACTGTCAGTAATGTCGAATCAGACGATATATTCGCAGGAAGGCATGAATTTTGTTGAAAGTTGAAATTTGAGCGGTGTAAATTGGAAGTGCTATGTGGGAGTTGTTTGACGGCAAAAAAAGTGAGGAGAATAAAATGTGCCTAAAATAATAATAAAGAATACAAATGACATATGTAGGAATGCTTTTAACATTCCCACAACTATGAAAATTTGATTGTGTCCTTACCAGCTTCAAATAGAGCTCCTGGTCTTTTTCTTTGAGCATTGAGTACACACTCTCCATCTTGTATGTTATGCCACATTGGGAATCATCCAGGCTCTTGATGAAATTATCCCTGTTCTCTGACATTAAGTTCGTAAAACAGAAGAACGTATCTGCTTCAGCATGCTCTGTAAAAACAAAAACAGCTTCTATTTCTTCCATTTCGATATATACAAATGAAATGAAATGTTAGTACAAGTGTTTACTTTGGCCTTTCAGTTGCTGCTATTAAAAGTTTGACACAATGTGGTTGAACTATGACACAACAGGGATTACGCAGTATTTTACTTAAATGAAATGTCAACAGGTAAAAAAAAAAGAAAGAAGGGTCTCTACCTTTCCATTGGCTGTTGGGGTCTGTGGCAAAGGTATAGTAAATCGGACCAACAATTTCATTCATACCCTGGACGTAAGCGATCCCAGGATTGAGTTTGGCATAGATAAAAAGGATTCGCTCTACTACTTCCCAGTGTGCTTCACTCCCATTGGGCAACACTTCGTATTCGTTTGATGGATACAGGTTCAAAGACTTTCCAGGGGAGCTCACCTGGTAGGACCGAAACAGTACAGATGTTTGTGGTGTAAAAATACAAACCAGTCTAAAGGCGCTTACACAAAGCAAATAGTAGACATTCATAATCAAAAAATAAGTAAATAGACAAAACAAAACATCTTTATCCTGAACTTGCCTTCCTGGACTGTTTTTATTTTTGCTTCTAAAGTTGAACAATATTTATTCACGAAGGTGTTTTGAAGAGAAATTGTGGTGTTTTAGTCCTAAATAATTGTACAAATATTTTTGTGTCTATGCATATTTAGAAAAGCTATAATGTACATAAACCAATGTATTTGTAGTAGTGGCACCTATGTTTTGAACACCCTTCTTTCTCTAACCATTTCCATTTTTTAAACTAGTCTTACGGGCTGTGTCAAATTAAATTTTTTCTATCGGTACATGCCGCAGGCTGCAACTGGGCCCCGGGCCATAGTTTGGACACTACTAGCCTAGACAGCACTTGTTGTATTTTATTTTTGGGGTAGGAATATAAAAGTTTATACTTCTTCCTACCCCTTTTCAAATGTACCGTATTTTCCGCACTATAAGGCGCACTGCATTATAAGGCGCACCTTCAATGAATTACATATTTTAAAAAATGTTTTCCATATATCAGGCGCACCGCATTTTAAAGGCACACCTTCAATGAATGGCCTAGGGCTGGGCAATAAATCGAATTAATTCGATACATCTTCATTTTAAAAAATCGAATCGTTGAAAATTTGCAAAATCGTGAAATCTAATTTTGTCTTCTGGATGATTAAAAGCTGTTGTTCTTATGTTCTGTTACATCCAAATGCTTTTATGTGATGTAATTTTGCATTAAAACTGATCTAGAATCAGTATACGTTACTGGTGTCTGAACATTTTGCACAGGAATTATTTTTGAATAAATGAAACCTTTAAGTAAACGTTTGTTGGATTTATTAGGTTAAAATCGATTAAAATCATAATCGTCCTGAATGACTGCAAAAAAAATCAAGATTTTATGCAGGACCTCGAGGACCGCAGTTTGCCACCCCTGCAAGAGATGGAGCTGTGCTAAAGGGAATCTGAACAAAACAGATGAGTCAGTCAATATGTATGACCAGTAATTGAATACAAACCGGCATTCTGACAACTTTGTTCACTCCCAAAACAAGTCACCAGTAGTGCAGTCACAATATGGTTCCGTATTAACAATATAACACTAACTCAATATTGTTCAAACATCACTATCCATATCTACAATATTTCCCAGCCTTGTTCAGGTGTGGTACTACCGTTCTAACTGCTGTTACTTCGGTGACGCCCTCTGACTATGGTAGCCGTACTTAACCAATATTGAGCCACATATAAGGCGCACCTTATTATAAGGCGCACTGTCGGTTTTTGAGAAAATTAAAGGCTTTTAGGTGCGCCTTATAGTGCAGAAAATACAGTATGTTGAACTTATTACCAAAGACCCGTTCACGTCTTACTTCATATCTTTTATTAAGTTTTCTTGTTTGCTTCAATTGTTTTGTTTTTTTCTTTTGTACATGCTTGAAATAGAAATTCAAAATCAAAATCATTTGAAACGTTATGAACCAATGTTTTATCGTATAATTGTGATTTTTACACTGTTGTAAATAGAACATCAAACTGGCATTTTCCCAAATAAGGTATATGAAAGAAGAAATGTATACGTACATTGGTTACTCCACTGCGGTTACGATTTACAGTTTGTGCTTTCAGGGTAGTTTGTTCCACTCGCCGACGTAATGTCTCATAATCATTCTGAGGGTCCAAGATAAGTTGGCATGGGTAGTCCGTTGGGCGCTGAAAAAAGGCCATATCTGGATACAGCCTCCTGTGAAATGTAAGCGTCCATATTTTACTGCAAGTGCATAGTGCGACAAACCTAATATTCACTAACTCTGTGTACTGATGTGGTGACAAGGACAAAGATTTAGGAAGAAAAAGATATTACACACAGTATTGAGGTCAACCATACCTTACATCCTTATCAATTTGAAGCAGAATTTCATTATCTTTGAAGTAAGTGTTCCACCTGCTCTCTGGATTTGGATTTAGAGGCTGAAAAACAAAACAAGATATTTATTTATTTATTTATTTACACGAATAGGGACTGAACCACTCTGTGCAACAGACCAATTTTTTTTTTGTCTTGTCTAATAGTTCGCCTTTTGATGTCAAATCTAAATGATCTTAAATGATTTCAGCCAACAACAAAATCAAAGAATTGACTTTACTGTTCCATACTATAATTTTGTAGCTGATTACTTCCTCCTGTGTATAATGGCAGCAGCCACATCAACTGCCTTGAGATGCACACTACTTAAAATAGCATGTACTACTAGTAGTAATATAATTAGAATGTCGAGGAATAGTCTATTTCATTTCAATAATTTGTATGATCTGGGATAGGCTCCAGCACCCGTGTGACCCTAGTAAGGAAAAGTGGTTAAGAAAATGGATGGATGGATGGATGGATGGATGGATGGATGATTTCAGATACCTGGGAGTCATAGTGGACTCTACACTATCCTTCAGGAAACATAAAAAAAAAAGTGGCTAATTCTGTAATTCTTCTATGATTCTGAAGCCTAATAACATGGACTGAGCCAATTTAAAGGCTGATAAAAACATCTGCAGTTTTGTAGTAACTAGCTAACGAGATTGGGACCCTACAAGCTTTGTCACAATATTCTAATTTTGTGAAACACTAGATTTGTTTTATTTTTGTGTCATAATCATAAAAATTGAAACAAATAAAGGCCTGGACAGGGCTCGACAGTGCGAGCATTTCACTCGCAAATCCGGGCAACTTTCAAGTGCGTGCTAGTTAAAAAATAAAAAATAAAAAAAAAGCCGCTCGCGAGTGCATAAATGCTCCCTCTGCACAATGTTTGCCGCATGCCGACTGAGTGAAACATGAGCCTCTGCAATGTGATTGGCTGGCTACTTCCTGATCGGGCACAGCATATGCGTACACGCGCAGACTACAATTTACATACAAACATATATCCGCTTTTCCACCGGACTGGTTCCACATTGAAGCAGCATTTTTTGTCACCGTATGTTAATGTCTCCATGGGACTTTGTCGGGGTCGAGCGGTTCCATTGTAACCGCTGTTTAGAGCCCTTTTCGGCAGTGGTTCTGCAGTGCACAACGCTGGCTGGTCATGTGTTCCCATTCACTTGAATGGAGAGCTCCAGCGGCAGAGCTCTCCGTTCACAAATAGTTTCGTGACTCACGAGCCGGTCGTGAATCTCAATATTTCATTCATGGTAGTCCATATTAAATTGTAAATATGGTTGAATTTGGCGTGACTTGCCACTCGTGAAATTTCATGGCAGCAAGCTTACAAGCATGGCTTGGACAGTTCAAATGATACAGATGAAAAGGTCAGGGGAACATTGGCCATGGAACAGGTGAAGGAAAAAAAAAAAAAAAAAGTACTGAATTTTACTGAGCTAAACAAAATAATGTTCACATGAGTTAAGTCATACGAAATTATTGACTTGTTTTGATAGCCACTGCTGTTGCAGGCAAACCTCGTGTTCCAATAAAATATTTTGCAAATATATCGAGTTGCGTATACCTAAGGTCATGCTGTACCCCCACAAAAAATGGTGCGACCAAATCCTGTGCTGTGCGACCAACTAAAAAAAGTTACTCCAGTGCTACCAGTGAAAAAGTTAGTGTAACACCGGGTTTACACCGGTTGCGGTTGTGGTGCGGTTGCGGTGCGTTCCGGCGACGCAAGCAATTAGATTCCATTCATTCGAATGGTGCAGTTTACACCGCTTGCGGGTGCGTTGTGTGTCGACTGCGTCTCAGCTGCGGCGTGCCGCAGCCCTTCCGCAAGGATAGACCTATTTTCTATTTTTGCCGGACGCCGCAGCGGTAGGCCTCCGGCAAATGGCAAGGTAGCACAAAACACATCGAGCGGGACAGGAAGACCGACGCAGTTTCGAAATAAATTTCCGGTTACCTTTCAAGATAAAACACTCGCCAGCTCCTATTTCGCAAGCATGCTAGCAAAAAGTGATGTGGGCGTAGACGGGCCTGGAGTTAACGTGCGAGGTGCTCATTCACGGTTTAGACACCAGCGAACATGGACGAGGAGAGGTTTATATTGGAGGTAGAAAGCCACAAAATAAAAAAAGTCCACCTCTCTTTCTGCTTCTCTGTTGAGCACAGACTTTCTGTGTGTTTGTCGTTGTTTTTAATGCCACATGACCGCGCGGTCACGCGAGACACGGCGGGAAGTGGTCGGCGACGGAGCTGCCGGACCGCAGCTGTGCGGAGCCGGTGTGGATTGGCCAAAAAATTGACCCGTCCGGAGCACGCAGTCAAGACGCACCGCACCGCAACCGGTGTAAACCTGGGGTAAGACCTCTGCTGGAATATTTCACTTTATATGCCGTGAAAAATGCAACATGCAAATTTCACTTTTTGAAACAGATTATTGAAATAAATGTACTTATCCTCGATATTCTAATTAACCTATATGACGATCACTACATGGATAACATTGTAGTATCCTTTGTGAGTGGTTTGAATGGAATTCCTTAAGGAACTCGTTTTTGATCATCATACTGTATGACAACTCTTGCCTAAGGACCCAAAGGGATGTTATCATTCAGCAAGCAGTCTTACCATCTATACGACGTTTCTTAAAATATTAATGCACGTTATTTAAATTGTGGGTTCCCTTTTTTAATGCACCACACATATACATATTCATTTTTTTGGGGGGGATACGGGTGTGTCGGAGTAGGGGAAATTTTTTCCCTCTGCTCCGACTCACCTGCTCCCAATTTTAATGCACCACACGCACACACTTGTATATACACTGGGTGGGGCCACATTCACGGTGTAAGGGTAGAGCTCGCCAGTCGGCGAGCTGGCGGACTCAGTAACAGTGTTAGGTGTCACTAGTACTCTGGCGTGACGACCGGGGCCTCTCCCCACCGGGCTCGGTGTTCTGGTGTTCCGCCTTCTCCCCTGGTGCTTCCTCCTCTGCTTCCCCCCTCCCGCCGCTGGGGGGCCGGGTTCGCGGGGGGGGGTGGCGGCCGTCGGGGGGGGGGGGGGGGCGGCTTGTTTGGGGGGGGGGGTGGAGGTATGTGTGGGTGGGGGGTTGGGTGCTGGGGGTCGGGGTGTGTTCGGGGGTTTGGGGGTCGGGGGTGGTGGGGCCTGGGTCGTGGTGGATGGCGGGTTTGGGTGGGGTGCTCGGGGGTGTGGGCCGGGGCTGGGGCGGGGGTGTTCCGGGTGTCTGGGTCGGCTCGCCGACCGGTGTCCGCTCGGGTGGCTTGGGGGTGGCCTTGGTGCTGCCGCGGCCTGGGGATTCCGGGGGGGGGGGTGCTCGCTTTGCTGGACCGCGGTTGACGGCTTCTTTCTTTGGTGGTGGTCCTTATGCATGCCAGATCCGTCGCACCAGCATCTACTGAAACTCAACAGAAGTACCCTCTCCCTCCCACAGCCCCTTGAATCAGTTGGTGCTGGTGTCTGTGGTTCTCACTTTGCTTTATCTATCCTTCCCTCCTTCCTCTCTTTAGTTTTTCCTCTGGTCACTTGAGATCTTAATTTATTAGAAGTATGAGGTTTCTGGGGTTGGCATAAGACTCTGGTTTTGTAACCACGCAGGAGGGGTCTTGTTGCTGCTGGACTTCACTTTGATGGATTGGATGTACTGGCTTCTATGGATCTCACTCTGCCTTATCGATCCTTCCCTCCTTCCTCTCTTTAGTTTTTCCTCTGGTCTCTTGAGATCTCGCTAAATTTGCTGGAATTTAGAGGCTTCCGGGGTTGGCGTAAGACTTTGATTTTGTAATCATGGGGAAGGCAGGAAGTGTTTGGTCGGTGCTGGATTTCACTTTGATTTACCTTTCTTTTCTCTTTATTTCTTTTTTTTTCTGACCTTTTCTCTGGTCTCCTGACCATTTAAACCTCACGACTCTGGCAAGATTCTGAAGTACCTGGTTAAGGCGAAGGGTAATGGGATATTTATAAGGTTTTAGGTGAATGAATGAGTATAAATTTATACGTATTTGCACGCACTCACACGCACGCACGCACGCACGCAAACGCACGCAAACGCACACACGCAAACGCACGCACGCACGCACACATACACACAAAAAAAAAAAAAAAAAGAGCAATGATGACAAGACGTTGAATCGGTAAGACTACCGAATGAACAATTCTGAGCTCTTTAAAAAAAATAAAAAAAATAAATAAATTGTGGGTCACACTCCTGACGTAACAACAGACACTTGAGCACATACTGTGTGATGAGTGACAGGTAATAGTTGAGAGTGGCGTGTTTCCAGCCTAGTCAGCGGACACGCCCAAAGAGTCTGAGAGCCGAGTTGAAGTCTCAGTTTTGTAGTCTGATTTCAAGATAATTGGCGATTTATTTATTCATTCAAATTTGGCATGCTTTTAACAACACTCTTCTCTGTGGTGTGTCAAATTTGCAAGAGAAGACTTTTTTTCCCCACTTTGTAGGATCTTTACAGAAAACTTCACTCAGTCAATTTCAAGTCATTTCAGTGACAATTGTTTTTTGTTTTTTTTCTTCCTTTCTTTAACGTAATGGTACCAAGTATTTTAGTCTATGTGTTGGTGTCATTTGATTCAAGAATCGTAGTAGAACAAAAAATAAATAAATAAAATAAAAAAAAAATTGACTCACGTGGTCTTCCATAGTAACGTCTTCTCTGGATAGGCCCAGGTTGGCTTTGGCAATGCCAGGTTGGATGATCATTTCTTTCAGAAACTGGGAATACACCTCCCTGGAGCAAATGAAATATTTGACACAATTTTACCTTTCTAAGAGGTGTGCCATTATTAATATCTAGAGATAAACTCATTTCTGAATAAATTGTGTTCATGTTATTATTTTTTAAATGTTGACAATCACAAAATAAATCACCAGCTTTTGAATACTGTCTTATAGCGTTTTCTTCTTCTTTAGAATTACCATAAGTACTGATTGATGTTAAAGATGCAATCCATCCATCCATTTTCTTGACCGCTTATTCCTCACAAGGGTCGTTGGCGCCTATCTCAGCTGGCTCTGGGCAGTAGGCGGGGTACACCCCGGACTGGTTGCCAGCCAATCGCAGGGCACACAGAGACGAACAACCATCCACACTCACAAGCACACCTAGGGACAATTCAGAGCGCCCAATTAACTTCCCATGCATGTCTTTGGAATGTGGGAGGAGAGCGGAGCACCCGGAGAAGACCCACGCGGGCACGGGGAGAACATGCAAACTCCACCCAGGAAGGCCGGAGCCTTGGACTCGAACCCGAGTCCTCAGAACTGGGAGGCGGACGTGCTAACCACTCGATCACCGTGGCGATTCAAAATTGAATATTCTATGTTCAGTCGCTTTAAACTTTGGGATCATTGATAATTTCGTTGACAAAAAAATTTCGGCATAATTTTCGTCACAATTTTTTTTTTTCCCCAGACGAAAATTAAAAGGAAACTAAAATAGAAGCCATTCATTGAGATTATAATGATAAGTAAAATTGACTGACAATTTTGTCAATAACTAAAACGAAAATGAAAACAACACAGTGAGGAAAATTCAGATTCTAATCAGAAGGAATGAAATGTGGGTTGGAGGAAAAAACAAACAAACTGTTCAGTGTTCACTTCACATTATTTAATGTTCAAACATGTTTACATTCATTGTGCAGCTGTAAAATTAATCTCAAGCAATTACACACTTTTATTTAGGTGAAAACTGTTATATTATTGTCAGTTCAATATGTTTGATGGAAATAATTAATAAAGACACCGTTGAATTAAATATGTCTTGCGTGTTAAACTACAGTTACAAATAAGTGTGTTATAAATTTCTGTAAATAAGTTGAAATGCATGCTGAAGGAAAATATATATTAAACAGTCAATTTAGTCGACTAAAATTGCCCTGTTTTTTTTTCGTCGACTAAAATTGGTCATTATTTTCGTCGACTAAAATTGGATTCAAACTAAAATAAAATCAGATGACTAAAACAATTTGTGTCAAAAGACTATAACTAAAACTAAGTTAAAATTTCTTGTCAAAATTAACACTGTTCTGGATCACTGACCATTATTAGTAGAATATACAAAGGCATTAAATAAATTCTTATTTATTTATTTAAAAAAAATAGAACAGTAATAAATTGGGGTCAGACATGGCAAAATTTTTTCTTAGATCGGGAATAACAGCCTTTTTCTTTTTAACTCTACAGTGTGAGAAGACGGTAATGTAAGTTAGTATGTCATATCTAACCCCGCTGACATTTCTCTTCACTGCAATCTCTATATAATAATAATAAGCAGTGTTGCCTTTAATGTCTAGAATGTCTACCTTACCTTTCCTTTTTGAGGAACGAGTCCCATCGTGTCTGATCAAGAGGAAGGTAATTAAGAAGGATCTAAAAGGAGAAGAGAAGTGTTTATTGTATTATAAGGTGGTATTATTTCAAATTCTTCTATTGAGTCTTGATGTGCTCAAATATTCATCTTTCAAATGTATGTTAAATGATCAAATCATATAGTATCTCAAAATTCCTCTTATGTTAAATAATACTCTGCTTTATTAATTACACTCAAAAAAATTATTTGGACAGTAAATGCAATTTCTAAACAAAAAGATGTGCAGGCACAGTGAGGGGAAGCAATTAATGCACACAACATAAATCATGTTTACCTTCCAGCAAAGTGCCCGTATGCCTCCTTCAAATGGTATTCCTAAAATGAATAAAGAAAAGGTCGGTTCAAACACTGCCTTATGCCTTATCAGAGTAATTTGGTGCAATAGAAAAACATATGACAGAAATTTACCATTGAAGCACAGCTCTCTTAGTGTTTTTAAATTTATATTTTCTTCTGTCAAAGCTACTTTGAAGTCCTGTATTCTGAAAGAAAGAAATGCCATCAGAACTATCACTATCAGTATCACAGCTTAAGTTGAAACTATCCCAATGGAATGAGCAACATGCTGTGTAGTGCGTGCACCCAAATATTTACACTTTGAAAATATCTATAGTTCACAGAACTTAAGCACATAAATACTCTACTTACTGTATATACATAAATACTGTATAATCGTGTGGCCTGAATCAACATTGGAGTACTGTACAAATTGACAAGTTCTGACGACTTTTATTGCACGTTTAACACCCCGGAAAGATTGCTCCACTTGCGGGACCTCCGTCGATGGCTATTGATTTTGGCGGACGTGGTAGGCGGCAGAGGCAACATAACAAAGGCAGCTGACTCGAACTTGATAATAGTGCTAACTGGCTAATAATAAGGATAAATGGTTCAGAAGATGGATGGATGGATGGATGGATGGATAACCCTTATAACACTACAAACATCTATGGTGTGTGATATATATATATATATATATATATATATATATATATATATATATATATATATATATATATATATATATATATATATTAGGGGTGTTAAAAAAAATCGATTCGGCGATATATCGCGATACTACATCGCGCGATTCTCGAATCGATTCAATAATCAGCAGAATCGATTTTTTTTTTTTTTTTTTTTTTTTTTTTTTTTTTTTTTAGGATTCACACCTTGAGCATGGAAGAATGTTATATGAACGGCACATTAAGCCTTAATATTTTTATTTTAATGCTGTTCAAATGTGAAACAGATTGCAAACTGTTTGTGTACAGTGGCTCACGGTTATAAGCCTCAAGTTTTAGATAAATATATTCATACAAATCTTACAGTGTACATGTACAAATTTACTGATAGTATTTTCTAAATTTGAATGGAAAAAAATCGCAACAATCGACTTATAAATTCGTATCGGGATTAATCGGTATCGAATCGTGACCATTCGTATCGGGATTAATCGGTATCGAATCGAATCGTGACCTGTGAATCGTGATACGAATCGAATCGTCAGGTACTAGGCAATTCACACCCCTAATATATATATATATATATATATATATATATATATATATATATATATATATATATATATATATATATATATATATATATATATATATATATATATATATATATATCTTTTGTTTTTATTTTGGTCCTTGAAAATGTCTTCAAATGAAAATGGCGAGTACCACAAAATGTTTTGGGTCCAAAAAAATGTGTGTGCAATCTGCAGTGTTTGAAATGTCACTGATTTATGCTTTGAACCATTAAAAAAAAAAAATAAATAAATAAAAAAATAGCATTGGGGGTGACAACAAAACATGGCCAACTTTATTAATAGTTACTGATACAAATCAACTTTTGAGATTTCTCATTGCTTCGTCTTAAGTGACAAGTTCAGAAAGCAAAACATGCGAGTTTATGTTGTCTTGACCACTTTTTTTTTTTTTTTTTTTTTTTTTTTTATATATATATATCATCCTCCAACCCCGCTACTACATTAGTAGGAAGCTGGATTGGAATGTTTTAGGGTCATTGACCGATAAGGATTTTACCAGAGCCAGCACATTTCTTACAAAAACACAAAATGTGTATTCTTTCATTGACTATTAACTTACATTATTACTTCACGTATTTACTAAAACCTACAATTTTACAATTTCAATTATCTAGAATTTATGACATCTATAATTTAGGACATCTATCATGGAACACTTTTTAAAATGGTCTCACCACATGACGGTTGGTTGCACCAATTAATTTTCAGCTCATATCTAAGTTATGAAGCTAACAATTAGCCATCTAAACAAAACCAGCTAGCTCGCCACACAAGTAAAATTCTAATGAAAATATGTAATTTTTGGACAAAATTAATTGTAATTATTATTTTTCAGGTCATCCCACATGATGTCCAAATATGACCACAACATAGAAGTTGCTAAAAGACTAACTTTTTTCCATAGTTGTGAGACAGTACAAACCTGATTGCTGCTCGCATGGGTTCTTGATGATACAAAATCTTTTCTTTAAATGTATTTCAAAATAAAAGTCCCTGACTCCCTAATTTGTTATTTCATTTCAAGTGTCTGTTATGTACTGATGTAACTAGCATCTAGTTTTAAGATGTGTGATGTTATGTGATGTCAAGGGCTATGTGATGTCAAGAATCGTTAATCCCTTTACCTGGTCAACAGCCAATCAGATAATTCCATGTCAGTCCTGTTTCCCATATGTCAAGCCACAGCCAATCAGATCAATCCCTTGTCTATATAAGCCTCCTGAGAAGTGTGTGTCTTTGTCAGATTATTACTTCTGTTACCACTGTCCCTCTGTGCAACTCTCTTTGTTTCTCGTCTAGTCAAGTTTGTTCCATGCCTCTCAATGTGAATAAATAGTTACAATCTTATTTGTATCTGCGCTTTGGGATCCAACCTCAGCACATGACAATTAGTCTATATTGATGATATAACTCATCATGATGGTAGCAGCAGAATGAATTCTGAAGTTTATAAAACCATGTTGTCTGGCAATTTACGGATAAATGTATCCAAATTAAGCGGGAAAACAACAAGACAATGACACAACTGCCACTGACAACACAACAAAGGACTTTATCAGGGGGAAAAGTGGAAATCTTACTGGCCAGGTCAATCAACGGATATTAAACAAATAGAGTATGCATTTTTCCTATTGTAGAGGAGACTGAAGAATTGGAAACAGAAAGAAAGAAAGAAAGAAAGAAAGAAAGAAAGAAAGAAAGAACAAGAATTGGAAACAGAGTTCAAATAAAAAATGCAACAGTCTGGTGAAGTCAATGGGTCGCAGGCTTGATGCACTTATTGCAAATGAGCCATATGCCGCCAAATATTAAATGTTATATACTTTAAGTTAATTTAAAAATGTCTGTTGCAAACTCCAATACTTTTTCTCACTTGAAAAGTGGGTGGGTTCAAATAAAAGGTGCCATGTCCAGAGTTGTTTAACACATATATATGCAAATACCAAGAAATTAAAGCTGTAAATCTTCTGCAACGTGATATGTTTGGGTCCTTTCTCAAATGTATCGCTTATGTCTCGTTATTATCCCAAATTAAAGCAAGCCTTGTGAAAATGAACAAGCAGAGAACACAAACACTCGCAATGCAAAACACCATGGAACTATTGCAAGCATTTATTTTATTTTTTTGATGGAAAATGGGTTTGGAGACCAAACAGTCCATTGATTCAATTAAACCTCGTCTGACGTTTAGATCACTGATCACATTTTCACAAACACACAGCCAGCAATGTAGGAACATTAGACGTTAGAGGCTCGTGTTTAGTGGGATGTTATCAGCTGACATGCTAATGGAATGCTAGCATCGCTAGCTTTTCAAACTGATAGATAAATATTTGACTTTACGACAGCACAACGATTTCCCGATGACACCAGTCTCATTTCTAACAGTACAAAAGTGGAATACAAGTGGTGCGATCTACGATAACTTTTGAATGAAAGTTTACGGTTCTGCTAGCTCGATTTGCAATCGTATGGTCGGGATGCTTTTGTTATTGGAGCAAAAAAAAACAAACGCTAATTTATTGCATTTCCATCAATTTTCGCGTCCATCATCCCACGCAGAACGTACCTGTTTTTGTATGCAACGGACATATCTGGGCAAGCGGTGATATTTTCATGCAGCTCTTTCCAAAAAGGTGTGTTGCCTGAGGGAAGTCGTCCTTGCTGTCACTTCCGTCTTCACAACAGTGGCAAGGGACAACACCACGGTCCTTCCACGCACCCCCGTGTTCGCGTACCACGTGACTGTTGTTACAGCTAAAGGGAGGGACGTGCTGTATGTAGGCCTACTGTACACTGATTTACGAGTTTAATTCATTCCGTGACCAAGCTTGTGACTCAGTTTTACTCGTATATCACATCAATTTCCCTATTGAAATGGCATTCATTCATCCACGCTTCCATAAAAAAGGGACATAAACACTTATAACGGTAATAATAATAATAATAATAATAATAATAATAATAATAATAATAATAATAATAATAATAATAATAATAATAATAATAATAATGTCAAAAAAGTAATCAGAATGTATGTGGACATTATGCCCATTTCAAGCTCTGAAAATATTAGAAAGATCATCCCAATATGTTAGGTGATAAAGCCGGCATCTTTAGGGACCAATGCGGTGCAATTAATAATTTAAATACTTATTTTTCGTTGTTCCCCAAGAACCTGGCACACAAAGGGTAGTCAAAAGTGGAACCTCTCAATGCCATTCAAGAACATGTCCTTAAAAAAACAAAAACAAAACATAAACAAAAAAATAAACAATATGCTTAATGTACACCAAATTAACTGCATTCATACCCCAGCAAGAAAACAACATGGGTGAGAAGTTTATCATACACTCCACGGTCAAGGTTTCATGAATGCACACATCTCACAAGCCGGAACTGACCTTCCTCCAACTTTAGGCCCCCTCTATCCCAGCAGCATGCCCCTTCAACATGTGCTTTCGTTTAAACTATTATTGCTCTGTAACATATATGACCCAAGTTGCCTCGATGGGGCTGGGGGGTTGCTGTATATATAAGTATCAGATTATAAATATCCTAGTGTAGGCCTACATTAAATACCCTGTGGTAGGCTACATTAGCCTACAAATGGTACAAATCATAAGGGTCCAAATGTGTACCCTATTTATAAGGTACAATTGGCATACCGTGGCCTTGAAGGTACAGCCCCAGTGACAGGCCATTGGACCCTTAATACAAATACTATACAACTACCACTACTACAACTAGTACTACTAGCTCCAGTTCCATTGCGACCCTTGTGAGGAATAAGCGGTTCATAAAATGGATGTGAATTATTAATTAAATATTTAATAATAATAATAATAATAATAATAACAATAATAATAATAATAATAATAATAATAATAATAATAATAATAATAATAATAATAATAATAATAATAATAATCCGTCAGGTTTATGTAGCACATTTCTGGACATAAAGGCATTTTTTTGCTGGCAAGGTATTGCATACATTTAGAGGGATTTGATTTGAATTAATTTGGTACATCACATGAAAATGAAGGGGTGTTATGTGTAGTTTGTAGGAGAGTATCTCAACATTGTGAATGATGTATTCAAAACTCACTGCTGACAAAACCCAAACTTATTAGTGGACTCAAATAATTGTTGCATGATGTCAGTTTGCTGCACAACCCTATTTCACTCTCTGAGTGCAAAGAAAATATGACTGATGTGACTGTATTACTGTACTGCTTGCATTATAAACTGCAAAGGAGAGAAGTTTTGTCTGAATATGATTTACTTACACCCAAGTATGTTGCTATTACACCATAATTTTTGTTTGATTTATGCAGCTAGCACTAGATACAGTCTGGTCCGTTCAATATCAAATAAATGAATATTCGGTTGAATCAAACAATCTACACATTGATGATATCGGTCATACTACACGCCCCAAACACTTCACACACCGACTGCTAAAGAATTTATCTTTAGTAGACATTAAGATTTCCAACCACTGACAACAAAGAGGCAGAAACATACATACACAGAGTTACGTTTTAGCTTGGTCTACTGTAACTATTTACAAAGAGCACTGCACCATCACTGCAGTAATATACTGTGCAAAATTGGCTCACCCACACATTTTTAATGTATTTATTTCGATAAAACAAACAGACATAACTAAATCACCATACAAAACAAATATTTAGTGCTACAACCCGATACTGTGCATAAAGCTTATATGTGATGTGACTTTTTTTCCACTGCAGTGACAGACACATCTCATTACGTAGGAATAATATCAGCCCCCCTTACCCCCAACCTCCCTCCCCTACCCCGATCCCGCCCTCTGTGCATAGCAACGCGAGGAAACGAGGAAGAGGAACAGGAGGAAGGCAGGACTTGTAGTAGAAGTAGGAGGAGTCTGTTTGTTGACATCAGACGAAAACGAAAATCAGATGAGCGAAGACTGGTGATAATAATTCCGTTTCTCGCCTTTTTCGAGACGCGAAGTCTTGGCGAAAGCTAAGGTAGAGCATTACAGGATGACTTGCTTACTCAGACACCGCTGACCATTGCTCGTTTTCTGTATTTCCACATATGTTTGGAGCTAGCGCTAGCCACACTGCTAAGTTCGCTAACATTGCAGGGAAAGTCATCGTTAGCCGAAAGCTAACGTAACCTGAAATAGACTATTGATGTACACTACCGGCTATTGGAAGCCAAACTTAGAATAACAACTACTTGTAAGTAGTGTTGGTAATTATGAACAAGTATACAATCTTTTGCTGCTCGGCCGTATCTGACTTATGTAGCGTTGGTGTTATTTAAGTAAATTGTTCTACTTAATCGCTAACTAGCTTGCTTGCTAACTTAGTCGCTTAGGATTCATTGCTTTCTTGCTAATAACCTAGTAATAGCCACCAGCAGATGGGAAAGCGATGTATTTAACTCAAGTGAACCTGCAAGAGTCTATACGCTTAATATTGCGTCAATAAGTTACAATGTTTTAAATGTTTGAACAAGTTGTAAAGTAGTCAACTTTAGTCGCCAGCAAGATGGCCAATATTACATTTTTCACCTGGCATGTAAATTCCAAGTATACATTCGGCGGGTTGACTTGTGTGTTTCACCACCTAACTTTATTTCCCCCTCAAACATTCCTTTTTATTAATACTTTTACCAACATTAATTCAAGACAGGATTTAATGAAGGATTTTTTTTTTCTGTCAGGTGTCACACTTGCAGGATCTTTCTTGTGTCAATACAGTATATATAGACAAAATTTATTTTCAGTGGTGTTAAAACTGATTTCCTGCCATATTTATACAATTAATTGCCATTGCCACGTTAACCTCATTTCTCTGTGACCTTAATGTGCTTATAAAGTTGTAAACTCAGAAGAAAGAGAAAAAAAGAAAATATTTGTCAAAATTGTGGTACTGTTCATCCTCAGTCAATGTTCTCATAGATGTCAGCATCCTCACCGTGCATTTCATTTGTTGATACTTGTCTC
Organism: Festucalex cinctus; assembly: GCF_051991245.1. NCBI lineage: Eukaryota > Metazoa > Chordata > Actinopteri > Syngnathiformes > Syngnathidae > Festucalex > Festucalex cinctus. Next base: position 7,917,231 of record NC_135425.1, on the reverse strand, counting down.
TTCAGGTCCCCTGCACTGCCTAGTCTTGAATCTGAGCCAGATAAGAAGAGGCTAATATGGCAGCCAAAGCAGGAGACAATCCCGACAGCCTCATGACTCTGGCAACAGTATTCTGCCTGAGGAACCTCAGAAAGACGATGTGCTATCAGGGGTTGAGGGACAAGCTCTGTTTGCGCTCAGACATCTTTCTTCCCAGTGAAATCTGTGACAAATTGGTCAACGTGTATGTATATCGAATTATCATGTTTAGACTTATCTAATTCCTGTTTTGACTAGTAAGTTATGTCTGTTATTATTGTATTGGAGATCTCATGCAGCCTTAGTTTTTTTTTTTTTGTTTAACAGGTACATGGAGTTGGTTCATACAGACAGTAACTTTGAACCAGAAGAGAACTTCTTCCAACTATTCTCAGAACCCCGGAGCACCAGACTCACCAGGGTGCAGCTGAAAGAAGACTTCATCTGTGACAGAGACTTAGAGGCTATAAGAAAACAGGTAAAAGACTGTACTTTAGTAATAAATGAAGGTCAGTTTTCACAATGCATGTTTAAATGTAATAGAACCAGACCAGAGGTGGGGAACAGTGTTTAGTGTTTATAAGTGCAATACATTCACACCGATTTTTATACTCACATGCTCTGTGGTTTTGATAACAAAAATAAAGTTGCTAAATCTATTTCCCTTGTTACTATCTAAGGAAAGAAGATGGACCTATATCAATGATAGACAATGTCAATTTTTACAACAAACTAGTGGATGTGCAATGATTAATCTACAATTATCGATTACCAGCTTAATTGATCATTACATCTGCTTTTAATGTGGTAAACAATGACCCATCAATATTGCTGATTTTCTGTCACAACAAAATCACAACAAATGAACATTCTTCTATCCCTACATAAGCTTTGACATTTAAAGCAGTTTTTATATGAAAGAGGACAGAATCAGTCTCCTTTCAGCAGTTGATCAGAGACACGATCTCAACATGCATGACATCACACACGTGTACAACATTTAATTCCCCCCCCCCCCCAAAATATAACTCATAAATTATATAACACCTCTGGAATGTTCCCGCAACATCCCTTTTCTGTTCTGCCGTGCGCTGTCTATTTGAAATAATTTAAAATTTAAACATGGTTTCATCAGTTTGTGTAGTATTTGCTCGCATGCTAGCTAATACTACTGACAAGCCTAAGTGAAGGTGGTTTGTTTGTGTTGAATAATTTAACTATTAAATACAGTCTGTCCCATGGGTTTATGAATGTATACAATGTTAAATTTATGGTATTGTACTTTAGGATCATCTGTACAGTATTTTCAAAAATCACAATCTTGTGGCATAAATCCACAATTTACAATTACTTTTTGACCCAAAAACCAAGCTTGAGTTTCGCAAACGATCTTGATTATCTTAGGATTATATGCAGGGCCTTTCTTTCCCCAAACTTTAGCCTTTCCATCAGTTATAGAAGAAATAATCGGAGGACATACTTGGCAGATATAAATGTATTTGGCATGGTCCTGGTGAAGAATCAGAACTTCTCAAAAATAAGTTTCTTTTGAGCCCCACAAACTTTTTATGTGTTCTTCTAGGACCTGATTGAGCTTCACCTCACCTACTGCAACAGTCTGTCATCCCGCAGCTTGAAAACACTGACCTGCTTCCGTGAGACGCTGGTCTCGCTTTGTCTCTTTGGCTGCAGCAACATATTCTATAGGAAGGGTGGTGCCCCACTAGCTTGCAATGAAGATACAGAGGATGATGAGGAAGACAGCCCTGTTTCAAGGCAGGCATTAAAAACAGACTTTAACTTTCAGGGCTTCAACCGCCTGCGGTTGCTTAACCTGGGTGGCCTACCAGATGAGATGCATGCTGAGAACCTTCTCAAACCCTTGAAGTCGCTCAGCTCACTAGATCTGTCTAATGTACAGTTACTGGGAGCAGCTTTTCTAACTCAGTGGAAAGATAGGCTGGCATCTCTTGTTCTCTACAATGTGGACCTTTCAGATGAGTTGGTCAATACAGTGGTGGAACTTGTCAATCTCAGGTAAGTACCAAAGTTTGTTTGTATTTTTTTGTGTGAATTGCCTATAGTGTTGCACTTTTTTTTTTAAATTATGTTTATTTATCTTTTTTTATTGTATTTGTTTGTATTTGTTTTTATTTATTTCTTTATTTGTTTAATTATTCATTTATGTATTTTATTATTTTGCTCTCTTTGAAATTTGAAAATAAAAGAACAGTAGTCCGCTTCCTTGAGAAACTTTAGGACTTGCTCAAAGGTAGCCCAACGGCACGCAGAAAGTCTTCTCTTGAGCAATAAGTCCCTTTTCCCATTTTTCCCCATCTGTGACTGTCATGGATGTTGAACTTGTGAACCGTTAGTCCGCCAAGCCCTTACAGATGATATTACTGCATCCCCATTTTTGTTTTTACTTCCGTTTTCCATGTCTGACGGGCCTTATATATTTGTTGAGGAACGAACTGGGCTAAATCAATAGCTAAAGTCTCCGCTCCACTCAGTGATATTGTAGTTAGACGGTCAAAATTGTAGATACAATAACAAATTAATTGGATTCTGCAAAATACGTGTGGTTTTTTTTTTTTGGTTTTTTTTGTTGTTGTTTTTTTTAAAATCTCATTTAATACCTGATCAAACACAATCTTTGTTTAGCTGATAGCAAAATAATTGTGTAATTCACTATATCAGCCCACCAATAAAAAACCTGCATTCAAATTCTTCAGGCATCTTGACATCTCACGAGAGAGTAGGAGGACCTCTAAATTTAAGATGACCCGGAAAATCCTGACTGCTATCGTTCAGCGACTAGTCAACCTGGTTTCACTGGACATCTCAGGTCACATCATGCTTGACAACTGCACAGTTCCACACTTAGAAGAAGCCATGGGTCGGCCGAGGTGGGTAAATAACAGTAAACTAAGCTGACAATGGAAGTAAAAACCTCTTTCCTAATATTCTGAGAGCATTTTCTCTTCTCTAGTATCGAGCCATGCAAGAGCAGCATCTACCCTTTCCAAGAGCTGAAGAGACCCCTGCAGTTTTTGGGTTTATATGACACTACCCTTTGCAATGTGACGCACATCCCTGCTTATAAGGTACTACTGACAGAAATGCATTAAATCTGAAAGTAAGGTGTTACTAATGCATTATTCTCTCTATTCTATTAGGTAGTGAATAAGAGGCGATAAAGTTAAAGTGTACTTCTCTTTCACTCTGTCACAGTTTTACAGCATCTAATCTTGAAAATAAACACCTCACTTTATGAGAGTCAACAAGATATCCTTTATTACAACACTCTGAAATGGCTTTAAATAACGTGATCATGGTAGTAAATGGAAAAAACATTGTGGCGTTGGCCTCCATTTTGGTTTTGAGCAATTGATGAACATCAAATTTATACTGAAGCATCTGTAAAATGAATGCTGCTTACACTAGCTTGACATGGGAAACTCCACACCACTAAGGTGGAAGCTGCAAGGCCAAAACTATTGCTCACATCCAAACTGTCACTCAGCCTAGGACATGGAATGTAAGAAGTCTCGCTCTTCTACGCCAAAACTCAGACTAGAGCTGTCCTATCTATCTTATGTTCATTGGTGATTCAAAATTTGTACAGTTGTACGATATAGCGACGTTACAAATTATAGAAGCTATTACACAGGTGAAAAATAAATTTCGGGGTTTTTAGCAAGCGATACACGGCCGCAAAGTCATAAAAATACTACACATATACTGTAATTATTTTACAACACTATTTAACCCATATTTACAATTTCATATGTACCTGTGGATGAAATAACGAAACTTGTGTTAAAAATGTACGCAAGCAGTGCACGCCTTGCCGAGTGCATTCAAGTTAATGGGAGCGACCGCCACCATTAAATACATCTTTTCTCTTTATTATCGGCCACATCCTCTTTCTGTAGGAACCTGGTTGTTCTTTGAGCCTCGTTTTAATGTGTGAAAAGATAACTTTAACTTTAGAAATGCGCATTGATGGTGCAAAATACGTTGAGTGTTTTGTTGTGGTAATATGCAAGAGACTTACCATTAACTCATTTGCTCCCAATAATGTCTAAATACGTTTTTTTTTTTTTATGTTTTATGTGTCCCAAAGACGTATTTATACGTTTTGTTTTTTTTATGTTGACTCTTTGACCGCCAAAAACGCTTAATGCCGCCATAAACGTTAATAGACGTTTACTAAGGTTTTTTTTTTTCCTCTCTCTCTCTCAATGGGCAGTGCAACGTACAGCACTGCCTGCTCAATGGGTTGTGGAATCAAAAACACCCAATAAGTATGGCCAGAAAATGGCAGCATTGTATCTTTTTTTTTTTAATGGGCTCACGATAGACGAAATTACAATGAAACATGACATGATGAAATTTAACGTTTTCAAGGATGATGTGAATGAGCAAAGCCTTTGTCACATTAATTCACAGAGCGTCAATAAACATCCATCCATTTTCTTGACCGCTTATTCCTCACAAGGGTCACGGGGGGTGCTGGCGCCTATCTCAGCTGGCTCTGGGCAGTAGGCGGGGGACACCCTGGACTGGTTGCCAGCCAATCGCAGGCGTCAATAAACAAAAAAAATCATATCTAAGTCACTGTTGTGCAAAAAATGTATCTTTTCGATGTCAATCAAATTACCTATTTTCAAATGGTGATTACTAAAGAACAGAATAAGGTAGAAATATAAATTTTTTTATGTTTATGTAGTCGAAGCGCACAATCATTTGTTTGCCTTGAAAATGCTCGAAATCGTTTGGCACTGTTGGGGCAGTCAGAGTTAATTATGCTTATGAACAGGTTTCATTTTATGCTTGTTGGTGTTGTGGTGCATTTGCAGGTGACTGGATCAAAGAATGAAGACCAGGTCCTGAATGCTATTGAAGCTTACACTGAGTTTCGCCCTGAATTGGCCCATAGAGCCATCAATCAACTTTTTGACATCGCCAGGATACAACACTGCGTCCTGCTACTCCGAGCTTTGCAGGTACGAAACTCTTAAAAAAGAGAAGGCCATTGACTAATGGACAAAATTGTTTACACAAAAAATGTTGCTTTCATGAGACTGCTAAAACAATGTCTTGTTTCAGCTTGTTATAGCAGCATTGAAGTGCCATAAATATGATAAGAGCATTCAGGTGACAGGCAGCGCTGCACTCTTTTACCTGACAAACACTGAATACCGCAGTGACCAAAGTGTACGGCTTCGCCAAGAGGTCATTCGAGTGGTTTTAAATGGAATGGAGCAATACCAAGAGGTCACTGTAAGTGTGCTCTTCTTCTTTATCACCTAAAGAAGGATCATCCTTTAATAGTTCTGTTGTATGTAAAGTGTACCATGCTGATTTCGTTGTGTTGTAGTTTTTCAATAGGGGATGTAAACTAGGGGTTTAGTCATCTATTCAATGTGACAATTTTATCTTGGCACATTTGCCATTATTGCTTTAAACTAATAATTCTCCAGTCACCACATGATGCATTTGGGTACCTCTCAGAAAGAGGTAGAGGGTGGAAAAAAAGTCGACCAAGAATAATGGAGATTTTGTTAGCTTGTCACATAATGCCTCTTTATAGAAAACATATTAGGAGCACTTTCATAGAATGGTATAACTTTTCCTCTGCTTGATAGGTATAGACTAGCCAAACAGACTAGAAGGTCACAGTCGGGGTTTCATTAAAAACAAAAACAAAATACCGGTAATAATGCAAATGGAAGCTGACAGTTAAATAAGACACATTCATTGACCTACAGATAACACACACACATATGAATGACAACAAACTACATGTACACACATGAATGACAGTGATTACAGTCTGAGTTAAATCCTCACATCAGTCGTTCAAAGCAAAATGTTATACAATGAAACAAAGACAAACCATTGTTGATCAATAACCTGAAAAATGAACTAAAACTACAAATGAACTGTTTAATGTACCGTATTTTCTGCACTGTAAGTCACACTTTTTTTTTCATGAGATTGGCTCTTCCGGAGAGAGTGACTTAAACATGAAAAAAAAAAATGTACTGGTGGTATATAATTCCACAGACAGACACAAGAGGGCACTCTAGACTTATTCTGTAATATACTTTATATACTTGATGCAACTTACACTCCAGTGCGACTTATGTATGGTTTTATTCTACCTAATTATGCATCTTTGGCCTAGTGCGACTTGTACTCCGGAGCAACCTATAGTCTGGAAAATATGGTATGTATAAGAACATCCAGCTGGTGTTCGTTTCTAAACCCTATTCTAAACTCAGCTGAAATGGCTGCAGCAGGGAGGGACACGAACCCCTGACTCACAGATAGCTGGAAAGATAGTGGAATTGTAATTTATGCATTAATCCACATCACAAAAATGAAGGTTTGCTACAAATGTATTATTAAAAGCAATCCCACCTGCATTTTTTACTTTATACTATTCCCATATCCACAGCTTATATTGGAATGTGATCAGATAAACGAGTCGTGGGTGGAATGAGTGCGTGTGTTCTGTGTGTGTGTGTGAAATAACATTGTCATTCTTTTCCTTCGTGATGATGTCTACTGTGTCATTGGTTTGTTTGATCTGATTGTATATGGAGCAAGTCAAAACTGAGAGTAAGCATTGCACAAACTTGAATTCTCCCTTCTTTCACACTCCCATCTTCACACAAGGTTCAAAGGAACTGCTGCTTGACCCTGTGCAACTTCAGTATTCCCGAGGAGCTGGAGTTTCAGTACAGTCGGGTTAACCAGCTGCTGCTAAAAATCCTGGAGCCGGCGAGGCAGGATGAATCCATCCAGAGAATCGCTGTGCACCTCTGCAATGCTTTAGTTTGCCAGGTCGATAACCACCATAAGGAAGCTGTGGGGAAGATGGGATTTGTTAAGGTAACATCAAGATTAATTTATTGGGTTACCACACGACAATGCTGGATTTGTGTCAAGAACATAATAATAGCAGTTGAGAGAAAGGTGATATTAATATCAGAAGGTGAGCTTGGACCAAGGAGGTGCAAAAGCGGGATTGCCAGACAACTGTTTATGGACTTAAGCATTTTTCTCATTAAGTGCCGTTAAACTATACATCGACTTCATTCATTCATTCATTCAGTCAGTCATTCATTCATTCATTCATTTAATGTCCATAAAATACAAGTTGTTGGTGCAATCATTTTTATATTGCCAGAGCTTGATGTGGGCGTATGTAAAGTTGTTCACATGGACTTTCATATAGAATAACGGCGTGTTAATGCATGACGTGCAAATGATGATGCTTGAGCTGATCGGGAGAGAGGCGGTAGTATGTCATCTATCTTTATTTCTTTCAAGAAAGTGGGTCTGTCTTGCCAGGCTAAGATAATAGCCAGCACTATTCTGTACATTGCATTGTATTTAGAGCTTTATGATACGTAAGCCCGGCAATTGTATATACTTTTGTTGTTGTTGTTTTTTCTGCTATGGAAAATAACAGTTGTCTGTTAGCAGTAGGGATAGCAATTATATAATCCGAAAGAGCTAACTTGATCCTTATATTACACACGACAAGAGACAGTGCAGATTGTGACAGTGAAAGGAAAAAAAAAAAAATCACAAATTCTTGAATTGACTGCTTCTGTTGCTAGAATTGTGACCCAGCTTCAGTTTCAGGTAATAGTTTGCTGTTTAGAGATCTAGTAAAATATAAGTGATGTCGGTCATCCCTAGATTGTGCGAAAGGTTTTATTTTCTGATCATTTCCAATTAATTCTTGTCTTTTGTTCTCAGACAATGTTGAACTTAATCCAGAAGAAGCTGCAAGATCGAATGGTAAGTTACGATGTTTAGATCTTGAGGTTGTCTTTGAAGACCTCAGTATGATTCAGAGGTTTAGAATTCTCTTCATTGTTTTAATGTAAAGTGACGGTCGATATGCTAGGTTTAATGTTTAAGATTACATTCGTAGTGAAAGTCTGTGTGTTTGTTTGTACTCAGTGTGACCAGGTGATGGAGTTTTCTTGGAGTGCTTTGTGGAATATTACGGATGAGACACCAGACAATTGTCAGATGTTCCTCAATTGTCATGGAATGAGTCTCTTTCTGGACTGCCTGAAAGTAAGTTTGTTGTCTCATAAGGATCTCGCTAATCAGTCTTTTTAATTCTTAATTTTCCTTTGTGTGATTAAAGCCTTTTCTGTCTTTTTGAAATGTAATTCAAGGAGTTTCCAGATAAGCAGGAGCTGCATCGCAACATGTTGGGCCTTCTGGGTAATGTTGCTGAGGTCAAAGCGCTACGACCAAAGCTGGTCACACCACAGTTCATCTCTGTTTTCAGGTAACACGTTACTGAAACAAACAAAGTGAGGCATAAAGTCATTTCCCGATTTGTTTTGGTGCCGTTATATCATTATCGTATCATCATCGAGATATGATACAATATACGATATCATATATCATGTGGACGTGCCACGCTTGTGCTGCATGCACAGCTTCAGGCCAGCGAACCACACACCTTCGTGTCAAGTTTCTTCTTACATATTGGTATACTTTTCACCAAGTACTTAATATTCTTGTTTGTTTTCCTCTCACTTACATGACAGTAATCTACTAGACAGTAAGGCTGATGGGATTGAGGTGTCATACAATGCATGTGGCGTGCTTTCCCACATCATGTTTGATGGACCAGATCTTTGGTCGATGGAAGAGCCACTAAGAGACACGGTGATGGACAAGATGTGGGATGCGATCCAAAGCTGGGACGTCAGTTCACGTCGCAACATCAACTACAGGTGAAAAAGAAAACATAATGTGGCCAGTGTATGTTAGTTCATTTATTTTTGAGTTTTCTAATTTTGTAGTTAAAATATACAGTGGAATCTCAAGTTACGAAATTAATTGGTTCCATGAGCCTGTTTGTAACCTGCAATGTTCATAAATAGAGGTCATGTTTACCATTGAAATGAATGGAAATGCAATTACTGTACTGTAATGCGTTCCAGCTCCAAAACTAAGTTATATCTACTGGTACTTACTTTAAAAAATGCATATTGTGCGGTTAAAAATAGATATAAGGCAATCTAGAAAAAATAACTATTTACCGGTATTACTCATTACCAAAGTTGGGGATTGTGGCAGTACTGACGGAAGGTGAGATTTGCTGACGAATCACGTGAAACTTTGAAAAACTACAGACTAAGCAGCACTGACAGAAGAGAATTTTTGTCTGTCAATCCCGATACGAATTCATAAGTCGATTGTTGCGATTTTTTTTCATTCAAATTTAGAAAATACTAATCAGTAAGCTTGTAGAGTGTAAGATTTATATGAAAATGTATTATTTATTTATCTGAAATTTCAGTCTTATAGAGGTTGTAATCTGTTTCATGTTTGAACAGCATTAAAATAAAATATTAAGGCTTAATGTTCCGTTCATATAACATTCTTCCATGCTCAAGGTGTGAATCCTAACCCGAAGTCAGACGTTTTGTTGAATATTTTTCCATTAAAAATGGAAGTTTAAAAATCGATTCACACACACACACACACACACACACACAAAAAAAGGCAATGATGATAAGACGTTGAATCGGTAAGACTACCGAATGAACAATTCTGAGCTCTTAAAAAATATATATATATAAAAATAAAATAAAAAAAATAAAAAATAAAATGATTTTTTTTATTGAATCGATTCGAGAATCGCGCGATGTAGTATCGCGATATATCGCCGAATCGATTTTTTTTTAACACCCCTACTAATTATAATTAAAATATTTCTGTGAGAAGTGTTGGATGAAACAAACTGCACACTAAACTGGCAAGGACGGCATGGATCAGTGGTTGAGTGGTCGTCTTTCAACCGTGAGGTTATGGGCTCGATCCTCAGCCCTTGTGACCATGTAAAATGTCCTTGAGTTCAATCTCTGGTGTAATAACCTTATTTATTGATTGATTGAATTATTTTTTATTTTACTATCTGTTCTTATTGCTGCTGGACATGTAAATTTCCCAGAGGGAGTCATCCCAAAGGGATCAATAAAGTCAAGTCTAAGTCTAGCACAGGAGCAAAAAAAGAAAAAAAATTGATTTCATACTACTATTTTCAAGTTTGCCGTCTATCATGGGGTTTCCTCTGTTTAAAATGTTGTATTCTCTCTTAGGTCATTCGAGCCCATCTTGCGACTTCTGCCTCAAAGTATTGCTCCTGTTAGTCAACACTGGGCCACGTGGGCTTTGTACAACCTGGTGTCAGTTTACCGTGAGTATCTTAAGGTTCTGCCATTCTGTCAAATTAATGATGGAATAGTCACAGACTCAGCAGCATTTTTTCCCCCACACTTTTTTTTGTTGTATAGCATAGATTTATTGTATGCCCAACATCAAGTTTAACTCTTTCACTCCCAGCCATTTTCACAGAAGAAATCCCGTTCGCTCCCGGCTGTTTTACTGGATTTTGACTGATTTTGCAAGGCCCACAGAATATTCTGTTCTATTGCTGTTAACATATGGAACCTATCAAAAGAAAGACTAAAGTCTCTTTTTTTCATCAGGGAAAAAAAAAAAAAGTATATTTCTATCTGTTTCCGTTTTGCGGCAATTAGCATTAGAATATAGCTAAGTTTAATCAATTTTCACAAATCTATTTAGAATTGTGAATAATTGAACTCTTTTTCAACATGGTTTATCTTCTTTGCTCTACTGCCACCCGCTGGCCGTTTGTGTAATAACTACCATTTCTGCAAGCGTTCTTTGCAGTTGAGAGGCTGCATCAAAGCCTTCTGTATGCTTTAGCATAAAAAAAAAACAAAAAACAAAAACGTATAAATACGTCTTTGGGACACGTAAAATGGTTTTTAAAAAACGTATTTATACGTTTTTGGGAGCAAATGTGTTAAATGCATGTATTTGTTTTTCTTTTTGAACTTTTCAATTTACTGCACTCATTCTTATCCTTACTTATTCACATCTACATGTGTACTGCTTCTCTAAATACATATTTTGGTATCAGGCATAATGCCCACATTCTTCCATTCTTTGCTCATGTTCCATGTGCAGCAAGCAAGTACTGTCCCCTGCTTATAAAAGAAGGAGGAATTGGCCTTTTGGAGAGAGTTTTGGAGTTGGAAAGTTCACAGCCTGAGACTAAGGACATGGCCCAGTAAGACACTCATGTTCACAACGCGATGCAATTTACATGTCATCACATCAAAAAACTTAACACAAAAACAAATAACTAAACACAACAGTAAATTTATAAAGGAAAAAAAAAACACATTAAGAAATGATTTATTGATATTTTTTCAATTGAAAGTGTAGGGTGGGATTCAGACTCATGACAAATTGAATGAAAGACATTATCCCTCTTGTCTAATCTGACAGTATGTTAAAAAAATAACAGAAGATGTCGGGACTGACCAATAGTATCATTTGTGTATTAAAAAAAAAAGTATACTGTATATGAAATTGACCATAATTGACATGAAATTTTTGCCAGACAGCGACAGTATATACACAAACAACTATTTTATTTTTATAAAAAAATAAATAAATAAAAACATCAGGAACCAAAAATATATATACGCTTACAATTTTTTATTTATTTATTTTTTATTTTTTTAATGTTTGGGGAAAAAAAGAGAAAAAAAGAAAGAAAAATCATTAAAGGGATACTTTACTTATTTAGCCATTTTTGGCCATCAAACAATATTTTGCCTATAATAAATTTGATATTTTCATTATTTTTCATGTACAATTAGTACCTTTAAAAACACATTTTGCAACTTGCTGTCAACTGAAAATGACATCGCAAGGGCTCAGGTAACCAATCACAGCTCAGCTTGTGAATGTCACATGACCAAAACCTAGAAAACCTAGTGATTGGTTACCTGAGCCCTTGTGATGTCATTTTCAGTCGACAGCAAGTTGCAAAATGTGTTTTTAAAGGTACTAATTGTACGTGAAAACTAATGATAGTATGAAATTCATTTTTGACAAAATATTAACTTTTTGTTGCTATAATAGGCTAAATAAGTGAAATATCTCTTTAATTCATTTGCGTTAGATTGCATCTTCCCACAGATCTTTCCAGGCATGTAAATCTTTTGACTTTTCTTTCAGGAAAGTAATGGAGCAGTGTGAGAGTTTTAAAGAAGACCCCATGGAAACAAACCATGCACAGGAGGTAAACTACGGGCAAAGAGGTTGACACCGCTGAGCCTCGATAGCTGGCAAACATCAAGCAAAACAACCTAAAGCTCCTCGTCATCACCACAAGGGTCAATGTGTGCATTTTTCTTATCGTGATTACTTTTATTTTGTTGGCACAACTGTCTCTCTGACCCTTTTCACAGCAGTTTGGGCACCAGCTTAACATATGACGTTTAGGGGTTAAGACACGGTGTTTTTAAACCTTTGCTGCTCATGTCGGGATGCGGCGTTGTGTGGGTGGGTGACTGTAATCGCTCGGTGTGCGTTTTGTGAAATATTTCTTGATAGAACATAGCAGCTGGATTGATGCTTGATTCTCAGTGGAAAGAAACAGACACGCTCCGCAGCGCACAACCATAACCAGGTGGCATTGACCACGGTGGAGGTTAAAGGTCACGCGGATGTTGCCTAACACCTGCACAGGGTGGCCACCTTCTCCGGGTAGCTCACTGAGCTGTGGTCACATGCACAGTGAAGATGAGCGATTACGCAAGTAGGCTTGAGGGAAGACTCTGCAGATCGACTTTTTGTTATATATGTAAATATTGTTTGTCCCTTCCTTTTACTGTGTGTATGTTTTATAATATAACTGTACCTACGACTATACCCTCTATTTAAAATGATTTAGGTCGGGCTGGCAAATGTTCAATGCATACTCAATCACTCAATTGTATATTAACAATCTGTGGTCTAAAAAAGAATCATTTAGATTTAGAGCAATCTCGCGTAGTTGTGGCTTTAAAAAGTGAATGCTGTCCTCTCTACGTTTACATTCACTTGAGAGTTGGAGATAAAAAGTCAGCAAGCTGCCCATTCGACATGAAAGGTGCCAACAGTCCTGTTTGCGACCTTCTCATTCACGATTTAACATTTGCACAGCTGGCGAGGTGCAGTTAAAAGGGAAATTAATCCCAACATTTTCTTTACAATAGTATGTTCTATGTACCACCATAGTCTAAACACATAATTCTGATCAATATTGCACTGGTGGAATATGAATAAAGCTGCAAAAGCAACTTGGTTTTCTCTCTCCTCTCTCTCTCTCTCTCTCTCTCTCTCTCTCTCTCCTCTCTCTCTCTCTCTCTCTCTCTCTCTCTCTCTCTCTCTCTCTCTCTCTCCCTCTCCCTCTCTCCATCACAGTGGTGGCCATTTTGTCACTTGCTGTTGTGCACGGCTCAGTTAACAACCAATCGCAGCTCTGCCTGTGAATGTCACATGACCAAACTCACAACAGGTGGGTCATGATTGGTCCTTACCTGAGTCCGAAGTAACCGTGATGTCTTTTTCAGTCGACAGCAAGTGGCAAAATGGCCGCCCCCTGAGATGAAGAACAAACAGGTGGATTTTCCTGCTTAAAGGAATACTTGACTCATTGAGCCATTTTCAGCAGTAAAAAGTTCATATTTTTTTGATAATTAATGTGGTAACTTCATTATTTTTCATGTACAATTAGTACCTTTCAAAAAGTAATTTTTCTACTTGCTGTCGACTGATGATGACATCATCTGTTCTGAGGAAGTAGGTAACAGCCAATCATGGCTCAGCTTGCTGACCAACCCCAGAAAGCAGGTGAGCCATAATTGGCCGTTACCTACTTCCTCAGCACAGATGATGTCATCATCAGTCGACAGCAAGTAGAAAAATTACTTTTTGAAAGGTACTAATTGTATACAAAAAATAATGAAGTTATCAAATTCATTCTGGGCAAAATATTAACTTTTCACTGCTGAAAATTGTTCAATGAGTCAAGTATCCCTTTAATTCAAATTCCACAAATGTAATATTTATTAGAATGATGTGTTTAGGTTGGTGTGGTTACATACAAAATATTACTATAAAGCAAGTTTACCATTGGGACAATAGCATCGATTGCGTTCTTACAGCATTTACATAGAAAATCTGTTGCCATTTTATGTTTGCATTCATAAATCACAATGTCAGATGTATGGAGCATGTTCATGTTGAAAGAATGGATTTTTCCGTCAGATTGCAGCGCTATCATTTTAATCACACCATTTTTTTCATTAAAAAAACTATCGTGAGAAAAATCGTTTAGAATAAAAATGTTCTATTAGTAAAGCGTGGCTTTCGCAGATTTGCGCAAACATGGAACATATACGGCAGTTGAGTCCTAAACTACTTCCTGTGCTTTTTGGTGTTTTACACTATCAAGGTTTAAAATATTTTTGAGCAATCATTTTGTTGTTGTGAATGTCAAGGTATGCAGATATCTTGCAAATAGTTTGCATTTACATGTCCTGTTCTGTAACTGCTCATGCAGCACTACACATGATCGACTTCACTTTTCAGTCGTGTGTTCACTTGTCGTTCAGTGACTGTGAATGGTTGCCGTTAACTCACTGGCGACCAGTCCAGGTTGTCGTAAAATGGGTTTGGCTTTAGTTTACCTCTGACCCCGAAGAGGATAAGTGTTATAGAAACTGGATGGATGGTTTGATCTTCACATTAGTCGTCACGTTTTTCTTTTGGCCCTTTTTACTGCGTTGTTTGCCATCATGTATTTTTGATCATTTGTAACACTCGATAATGATGCTTCTATTAGATCTCACAAACATAACCCTAACTTAAAAGTGCACTGAATAGTATTCATGAAATCTTATTTATAGAAATGATGCACAGATCTACCAAATTCGACAATTTGAATGGCCTATTTTGTTGTTTTGTAAGTGGAAAATATCTTTACATCTTCAATTCTCACTATGTAATGTTTTGTTAATGAAATAGTACAGTTGCCTCAAATACGTCAGTCCAGCCGTCCTTTTTCTGGAGCATTTCTCCTCGTTGGGGCCACAGGTGAGTTAGACTATCCCAGTGGACTATAACTGAGCTGGTCACTCCTATACAATCCCCTCCAAAAGTATTGGAACAGCATGGTTAATTCCTTTGTTTTTGGTGTACATTGGTGACATTTGGGTTTTAGATCTAAAGATGACTGAAACAAAAGTTCAGACTTACAGCTTTTATTTCGTGGTATTTACACAGAACACCTTTTGTTTGAAGCCACCCACTTTTCAGTTGAGCAAATATATTAGAACAGAAATTATTAAATGAATTTAGAGTGCATTTTTAATATTTATTGGCTCTTAATTGCAATAACTTTGACTTCACCAGACTGCTTCATTCTTCATGTGAAATGATTTTCCAGGCCTTGACTGCAGCCTCTTTCAGTTCAAATGGAATTACCTCCACCATGCTTCACTTGTGTGTTTTGGACCTGATTGGATTTTACAAAGAAATACAGAGTTGTGCCGCAAACATTTTGGAAGAAAGTTTTCTGGCTTGATGAGACCAAGATTAAACCTCTACCCAAGCGATGCTTGGGCTTGCATGGCTGCTTCTGGAACGGACTCACTCATGATGACATAATTCAGATGTCTACAAAATAATTTTGTCTGGCAATTTACAGAAAAAATAAGACAATGAAAACACATTTCAAACACATCTAAGGACCTCGGGGGTGAGGGGGTGATAAAGGACTTATCCAAGTCAATCACCAGATCTTAACCCATGCATTTTACCCCCCGAAAAGGGGACTCAAGGGAGAAACCCCCAGAAAGAAACACGAGCTGGAAATCCATCTCCAATGAAGAATGCAACAGCCTGGTGAAGTCAATGGGTGACAAGCTTAATGCGTGATTGCAAGTAAGGATTAAGCCACCAAACATTAAACGATGTTCACTTTAAGTTTATTTAATGATTTTTGTTCCTGTACTTTTGCTTGCTTGAAAAGTGGGTGGCTTTCAAACAAAAGGTGCTCTGTCCCGGCTTGTTTACCACATGTCCACATCTATGTGTAAATGAAAAAAAAAGAGCTGGAATTCTGATATTTTTTTTTTTCTTATATTCATCTTCTGATATAAAACACAAATGTCTTTGGTATCCAACAAAAACAAAGGAAATGATCTTGCTGTTCCAATACTTTTGGAGGGGACTGTATATGCAGATGTAAACCAATGGCTATCAACTACAGATCAAAGTTGATTAAATTTTTTGAGAATCTACTGCTCACTGGGCAGGAAATAATGAGGTTACCATTTATGTGCCGCAATTAACAGTCCTCTCTCTTCAGATTCCACAGCAATCAATCAATATTCACATTACTGGCCCTGGCACCTGACTAATCTCATAATCTAATGGAAACGCACCACAGTGTGTGTAGCAGGAGCTGGATCTCACCCAGTATTAAACTAACTAATATACAGTGCATCACTGAGTTCTCTTCCACTATAACCATTATAATCATGAGTGATGCCTTTTCTGAAAGCCATGTCATATCAGTTAATGATCCATGTTGGGTTTGATAAAAATTGCTTTTCTCATGTACAGTTTTTCCCCCCCCCTTTTTTTTTGTGTGTGATTCGTGGCAGTCTCATTGGTACTGGCATTGGGACAGTTTTGTTTTCATTTCCTGATTCACATTCATGGAGGTGAATGATGCTCTAGTTGTGATCTTAAAAAAAAAAAAACACTCCATGAATTAAAATTCATTTTTCTTTGTGAAGGATTTATCATCACTACAAATGTGTTCATAACGTAAAGTTTTCAGCTATGAGAATCACAAATGCTCAGTTTTCCTAAGCTTTAATATGAGAGTTGAAAAAAGGGTCGTGGCTGTTGCTACTGTTGAGACGCTGTCTTCCCAGATCACATATTAAGTTATTTGTACTGAAAGTAGGGAAAATCATTTGCAAATCTAACCATTTGTAAGGTTCACCAATAGTCATTTAAGCCTGCAACTGGTTTCTTTTGTAACTGCAAGTGTAATCCCAATTTGAGGGAATTTGATTCACACACTGATTTTTTCCCCCCTGAACTAAATAGTACCTTGGCCATTAGTGTAAAGGTGAATAAGCAATAAAGATGGAGTGGTAAACAAAGTGTAGTATGCCATTTTGATTCCACCCCTTTCCCTTCTTTTTTCAGCCTTTTGGAAAACTTTGATGATGTCAAATCCAGCGTATCAACTGGTTCACAGCTTTCTTCTACCATGCTAAATATATGGTAATTGTGTACATGTGGGGACACATGTTCATGAATAATTATTCTTTCAAATAGTATCAAAACAAATGTCCACACGGTTAAAAGAGACAGCGATGAAACCAATAATTGAAAAAAATGTTTTGATTTTAACGGTTTCATTTGAGATTCAATTTGGCAAGAACGGGGGTGGGACAAGAGTAAAATGGCATTTTTACTCTGTCTGCGTGGGGGTTGTACTCCAGATTTGTTTGGTATTATTAAAAGGTATTTTCAAACATTTTTTTCTCATTTATTTATTTAGTCTGAGGAAAGGTACTCAGAAACTATATACATATTTTATTTATATGGATTATTTAAATTTGATGGGTGGGACGTAAACTGTCCTCCAGGTCTGGAATGACCGAATTACATGCATTTTAAAGTATCTCATTTGCTAAAAACAGTGTAGGCCATACAAACATAGCATACTAACGGGTGAAAGTGGCTGAGAGGAGAGGAGAGGTAACCTACTGTTCCAGTAGCCTATTCACTGGGCCTAGGCCGAACTGCACTCCATCATAGTCCGCAGTGCCAAAAAATACTTTGCTTAGTTAATTCGTTCAGTTTCATGAGGCTAAAATAGTTTTTTATGAACCACTACACTGTTCAATTAATACTCCCTGATATCAATCAATCAGCACATCTTTGTACTGTATTTGTAAAGGCGGGTGCTTTTATTCCAAAAATGTTTGCGTACTACACTTACAATGCTGGTATGAAGTTATGCAATCCATAAATCAGTGACGTCAGAAAAGCATAAAAAGACAGATAAGGAACACACCGAATCATCTCCTTCCATTTGTTAATGAAGTATTATTTGAAGCAGAAAAAAACGTTACAGCCTGTCAGATTTATGAATAATCTTAAAAACAATTTTCATGTCACGGGAGTCGTGACTAGCAGCTCGGTGCTCTGTGTCTTTAAGCGCAGGGCGGAGAGTCGATTTCCGATCGTAGATGGGGCGGATTACTGCTTCAGTCTGCTGCTACATCATCTCAGCTGATTCAGAGGATTCCCTTTACGGGGAAACAACCAAGTACCCTCCTGTGCAGGATCAACACGGCCCAGCAGCATGGATTTTAACGTCAAGAAACTGGCTTCTGACGCGGGGGTCTTCTTCACCAGGGCGGTGCAGGTAAGCAAAATCATCTGCAAGAGCCCTTCATCGATTTGGGAACTGCATTGAGCGTTGATGAATGCTGCGGGCCTCTGCTCGATCCCCCTGCCAAGTGCGACGTTGTAAGGAATTTCTGTTAGTGGAAACGCGTCGCTTTACTGGTAGCACTGTAAGCCGATAAAGGTCTGTCAAGCCCCCATCTATTATTGATAACTGTGAGGTTTATGAGTCACGTGATTCCACGCTCTACTGCGCACCGTCGACAGGAAGCTCCAAAACTACACACCAACGTCAGACCCAATTAAAAACATTACCAACAAAACCCATTTTAAAACGGACTAAAAAACTAAAATGCATGTACCACGTGGACACGCACAAGCCACACGCCTAAAAATCTGCGATAGAGACCAGACTCATTATTTTTACTGCTCCCACATGCTTGAAACACATTTAAGCTTAGTATAACACACTTAATTTGACACTCTTGAAGTTCTCCCTTCATTTACACACTTCTCCAAATAGATTCAAAGTGTGCTTGCCTCCAGCTGTTTCATTAGTCAAAGTTTTCTTTCGGCTTTGTCACACACTTACGGGCAGCTCAGCATTCATTATGTATGTGACACAAGAGCGTGAATGCATGGCCACGTCACGGTGTGACATGTAAAGGGGGTCTGCGACGACATGATGACGTCACAAGTTGCATCCAATAGGAGAGGGGCTGGCAGAGTGGTTTGATTGTGAAACGTAATCACCTAAATTCCACGAGTTTATTGCTATTTTGTAATGTAGAAACACCTGTGACAGGTTAATGGACATTAGCATCAATGTTATTGTAATCATAGCTTTTATGACACACACACGGAGCAGCAACACGTCCAAAAACGGGCTATACTGTAATCAGGGAGAGCTCCAGAATTATTTCTTCACCATTTTTTTTTTTTTTTTTTTAATAAATACATTGACAAGACAAATGTGATTTACATTAAGGACACTGGAATCTGTTTCAAGTTTACAGAAGAGAAGTTGGGCCAGGCTGAGAAGACTGAGCTTGATCCTCATTTAGAAAACCTGATCGCTCGGGCGGACTGTACCAAGAACTGGACTGAAAAGATCTTGAGACAAACAGAGGTCCTCCTGCAGCCAAACCCAAGTGAGCCCTTTAACGGTTTTCAGAGAGAAAAGAAAATATACCATGACTAGAAGTTGTATTTTGCACTATTAGTTATCACTGAGGAGAGACTTGCTGCTTATCAGTGATGTTCTCTCTTGATGTTATACATTATACTTAATTGTCATTTATCAGAACAAACCTGTTCTGCGTTTTCAGTCCTTTTGCAAAGTGAGTTGAATACACTACAAAGACAAAATATTTCAAATATAACGTATTTATACGTTTTTTTTTTGCAGCAAATGAGTTTAATGTCGCTGGTAAAGTTTTTTTTTTTTTAAATAAACATTCACACACTGCATACAGAAAAATAAGTTGTATTAAAAGTCAAATGCAGCTAAACTGTACTCAACATATATACTTAACTGGGTTGAAAAAAAAAAGAAGTTTTTATCACTATAAGGTTGCGCATGTAATTCAGTGATTCTTTTATGTCCCACTGGTACTCCTACCACACTGAGAACCATTTATTTAGGATATTGTATAGCAGACTGGCAGCATGAGTGTAGTGTTAGAAATGTGTCTTATTAACCATGTATTTTTTTGTGTGCTTCATGCTTCAGTTGACCACACTGGTGAGTTCTGGCTTTATTTTCCAATGTAAGATATAAAGTATAAAACAGAACTATGTATGACACTTTCCTCTACTACAGTCAACCCCTGAATACTCTCTGCTCGTTAACCACAAATCTGTTTATTCGCAAATCTTTTTTTTTATTTTTTTTTAATGATTTTTGTCTCATTTTGTGTTTTTTTTCTGTTTTTGGTATTTGTTTTTTTTTTCATGGAAAATGTATATTGGAGGTTCATTTGTGTTTTTATATAGAATTCTTTGGATTAAAACATACCTCCCACCCCATTGCAATGGGTCTCAATTATACGCAGATTTTTGATATTTAGGGGCCTGTTTTATATTGTTGTTTTATATGTTTTATATTATATGGCCTGGGGCCATATACCCTGCAAATAGTGGGTTCCGTTGTGTAGTTTTAAGTTGTAATATCGCCATTCGCCACTAGATGGCCGACATGGTTGTGTTGCGCTTGTCCACTTGTCTTACACTGCCTTATACTACAAGGTCTTATACTGCCTCATACTACAATGTTTTGGCAGATTGGCAATGAACATGCAGGACAAACACTGCTGCAATGTTGAAATTTTGAGTGAGTGGGTTTTTGCTCAAAAATGCACAAAATGAATTCTTGGACTCAATGTTGGTTTGCTGTACAGTAGTTTTGTATTGGTAAGTTTTATGCACATGAACTGTTCGGACTGGGAAAACAAAAAAAAAACCCACATCTTTATTAAATTGTTTGCTTCAAACCGCTTTGTTGTTGAAGGCAGGCTGTTTTTAGCTTGGCAAGCCACACCCAATTTCTTGGGAAAAAAAAAAGAATTTGGGTCTAGAAAAGCTACCTGCCATCGACCGCTGTGCGTACCGGTTCAATACGGACCGTGCAATCAAATTGGTTTATTTGCTGTGTGATGTATTCTTTGCGAACAACATTACTCTTCATCACAGATGTTCATTCAAAATGGCGCGCGGGAGAGACGATAGTTTGTTTCTTCTCACCTTAAAGCAGCTATATGGAAGATTTAAAATTTCAAATCTCTACTGCCACCTGTGGCCGAAAACAAACTGCACGCTCGTACATGCTGCGCACACTCGTACGTGCACGACCTCAATACTGAAGACTGGGCTCTTCATAACCAATTAAACTATGTTTTCAGAGGTAAGAAGTTTTATAATGTTATACAAAGCTGGCCACTTCACGGAATGAGACTCTCGATCCCCACTAAACAATTGATGTCCACGGGACGTGCAGATCATATTGCATTAGTCGGTCGAAGTCCAGTCCTGTGCTGTACTCCAAAACGATGTGCAAATTACGTCAATTAATTGGACCTCATTCCGATGTTAATATGCAGTTACATATTGTAGTCACCCCGCTCGACGGACGTCAACCTGATTCTAGTCATTATTAGTGTATGTCGCCCCCAGGCTAGCGTCATTGTGCATGAGCCGAAAGGTGGGCTGTCAGTTATGGAAATTGACGATTGTGAAAAACATATAGACCCATTCACTACTTAGTGTGATATGGCCGTGAATGTTATCGCCATTCAGTAGTACCGTTCACATTCCGTTAGCATAATGTAGCTACAATCGGCTGTTTTCACGGAGGAAAATAAGGCAACATTTAGCCACTATTAAGTTTAGATTTTTTTATTTTTTTTATCTCGTGGCACTTGACATTGTTTTCTTTTTTTTTTTTTTAAGCAGCCTTCCGCGGAGTAAAAGCGGGTGTCTGGGGCAGCGAAAATCTGTACAAGTTCCGTCTTCGTGCGACAAGAAACAACTGACGATGACGCGAATGACGTCACCTCCCGCAGACAGAGGGCGGGAAATTCGAAAGATTCGGACCGGACGCTTCCTAAATAATATTGGCCAGAGGCTTGTAGGAGTACCCATTGTGAACAGCTAAGATGTTGATCTACTAATTAGAATATGTTTTAGTCATAAATGGTCAAATAAAAAAGCTATTGTTAAGATATTTTTGGGGGAAATCCTCCATATAGTTGCTTTAAATTTGATTGAAAAGACCAAAATCACAAAGTCATAAACCAACAGCAGCTGACACCACTGGAACCATTTATTTCAAAAGAAGTGTGTCAAGATCACAGACTTTCTATGAATGGACACAATGACCCTTCGCAGTCATGAGAAGTGAAGCCACAGGCCATCTTACGTTGCCACACACTAAGGCCGCCTAACTTGAATACATAGATTTCTCCGTAGCGTAATGCATTATTTTCTATCTCTACGGTAAAACCGATGAGGCTGGGAGAACGCTACATTCACATTTCAATGGTAAGAATGCACTGAATGGCTATAGAGGGGTTTCAATATTGAAAGGCTGCATTTACTGAGAATCTTATGTTCACTGTAGCGCTTGCTATTTCACGCATAATCCGTTCCAAATTAGTCAGTGGAAAATGAAAATATCACCAAAATCAGGATGATGGAAAAGTATTCTGAGTCACTACTGCAGACAAGGCGTTTATTCTCTTATACATGCATGCGAAGTGCACATATTTTTCCCATACTTAAATTGGTATTTTTGTCAAAAACTGGTGAGAAAGTAGGTGGTCCTATGTGAGCCCCCAGTATGGCAAAATAAGCTAATTCAAGATTTATATCATGACATAGGTTTTTTTGTTTATGTAAATTTACTTTTGAGGAACCTAATAGCACACTTAACAGACATTTATCCATTCTTGACGCATTTGCTTTCATACCTTGTGTAGGTGCTCGAATAGAGGAGTTCATCTATGACAAACTGGAGAAAAAGCTTCCTTCCAGGACAACCAATGCAGAATTGCTTGGCCAATACATGCTGGATGCTGCCAATGAATTTGGCTCTGGGACACCTTACGGTCAGTTGATTTGTACCTGACATTAACCAGTTTTGTTTATGAGACCTTGTATGATATGGAGGACCAAAACTGGCAAAATTCGAAATAAATAAATAAATGACTAAAAGCGAAAATAAAAACCAATATAAAGAAAATATAAATTCGAAAATTATACCTAAAAAATAAATATAAATGGAAATAAATCAGTTTTTATTTTCGCTTTTAGTCATTTATTTATTTATTTAGTCATTTATTTATTTAGTCATTTATTTATCTATTTATTTAGTCATTTATTTATTTAGTCATTTATTTAGTCATTTATTTATTTTGAATTCTGGCAGTTCTGCAAGTCGAAATGTTATTCAAATGAGGGGGCGGTCCTAAGCGTGTCTTGGGTTGGACTCTACCGTTGCAAACTGCCTGTCATTGGTCGAGTGAGCAGCTCGGCGAACGAAGAAGTCTCGCCAGCTTGCAATTGAGACCTCCAGCAATGGACGACTATCTTGTCCACTGTCTGCTCTCACCTGTTGTCTAATAACTCAAGTCGCAAGTGAGGTGACAGGTGGACACGATCGTCCAACCCAAAACATGCTTAGGACCGCCCCCTCATTTGAATAACATTTCGACTTGGCAGTACGGCCCAAAACTGCCAAAATTCAAAATAAATAAATGACTAAATAAATAGATAAATAAATAACTAAATAAATAGATAAATAAAGTACTACATAAATAGATAAATAAATTACTACATAAATAGATTTAAAAAAAAGACTAAATAAAGAAATTACTAAATAAAAAAATAAATGACTAAATAAATAGATAAATGACTGAAAGTGAAAAGAAAAACTGATTTATTTCCATTTATATTAATTTTTTTTAGATATAATTTTCGAATTATATTTTTTTAGATTGATTTTTATTTTCACTTTTAGTCATTTATTTATTTTGAGTTTTGGCAGTTTTGGTTCTCCATAGTATGATGCTACAGTTAATGATGAGAAATTAACATTTAGTTATTCAAGGTTATTTCGTCTATACTGCTTGAACATCATATCAACATAATTATGGAATGCATGCATGTTGCCACCTCTAGGAAGTACCCTGATTACAGTAGGAGAATACCAGAAACGACTTGGAACAGCTGAGCGAGAGTTCCTTCAAACCTCTGCCACTACTTTTCTCACTCCTTTACGTAACTTCCTGGAAGGAGACTGGAGGACTATTTCAGTTGAGTGCCTCTATCGCTAGCATTCATATGCTCTGTGTGTTCATAAGCAAAATTTCACCTGCCTCTCACAGAAAGAGAGGCGACTTCTAGAGAATCGCCGGCTGGATCTTGACATCGGCAAAGCACGCTTGAAAAAAGCTAAGCAGGCAGAGGCCAAAGCAGCAGTGAGTGTATTATTATTCTTATTATTATTATTATTATTATTATTATAATGATTGGATTTGCAACTGTGACATAGCAATTTTTATTACTTTAACATAAAAAAAATTAATCGCACATGATTCTTTATCCTTTTAATTTCATATTTTTTCAATTAAATCCTAATATTAACAATTATGTAGTTAATGGCACTTTAAATATCACAATTAGTGTTAAGTTATAATCTGACATTTTAGAATCATACTGGCTGCAAAAAATGTTTATTGACTTATTGGTGAACAACAAAAGATGATTGCCATCTGAAATCACTCACTTCGCTCTTAAGACTCAAAAGGATACTTGACTCACTGAGACATTTTCAGCTGTAAAAAGTTAATATTTTGTCCAGATTTGATAACTTCATTACTTCATGTACATTTAACACCTTTTAACTCTTTTTACTGTCACACTTAATCCAAAAAACAACCCGACAGTGCCAGCTGATTTCAAGCATTTTCACTCATCTTTCAAGGTAAACAGAATATTGTGCGCCATGACTACATAGCTATGGTGGATACCATATGAAAGATTGGATTCCATTCTTTCATTCGAAAAAAGAAAAAAGTACATTTCTACCTTATTCCGTTCTTTAGTAATCACCATTTGAAAATAGGTCATTTGAGTGACATAAGCGAAAATAGAAAAAAAATAGAGAAAACAAGCTTTTTGTGAAGATTCATTTTCTACACAACAGTGACTTTGATGCTAATATTTTTTGTTCAGTGACACTCTGTGAATTAGATTTAATGTGACAAACGCTTTGATCATTCATGTCATCCATAAAAACATTCTATCTCATCAGATTCCGTCATGTTTCATTGTAATTTGATACACCGGGGAGCCAATTGAAAGGAGAGACAATGCTGCCATTTGCTGGTCATAGTTAGTGGCTGATTTCACAACCCCATTGACAAGGCAGCGCTGCACAAAACCCCCATTGAGAAAAAAAAAAAAAAGTAGTAAACGTCAATTAACGTCATTGGCAGCATTCATTGGGATTTTAGCATATGCCATTAAACGTTTTTGACGGTAAAAGAGTTAAAAACTCAATTTTTCCATTTGCCACACTGAAGATGGCAGGTGTGCTGAGTAAGTAGGTAGCGACCAATCACGACTCACCTGTTTTCTGGGTTTGGTCTGAAAACTGAGCCATGATTGGTCGTTGCCTACTTCCTCAGCACAGGTGATGTCATCTTCAGTTGATAGCAAGTGTAAAAATTTTGTTTTTAGAGGTATTACGGTAATTGTACGTGAAAAATAATGTATCAAATTAATTCTGGGCAAAATATTAACTTTTTACTGCTGAAAATGGCTCAATGAGTTTAAATATCCCTTTTAACACACACAAATAAATATATATATATATATATATATATATATATATATATATATATATATATATATATTTTTTTTATTTTTTTTTACACATTCTTGTGTGCTTCTGCAAATAAATAAATAAAAAATCAGACTAGCCTACTAACTAAGCATAACCGATTTTTCCTGAATGAGTCTGTGCTGACAATGCACATGTTGCTTTGGCATGGCCCCTCCCCACACGGCTTTTCAAGCATGAAGTCAGCCATGTTGTCTTGTCACAAGCTGCTGCATGTGTTGCACTTGTGCAAGCCTATTTCTAAGTTTTATCGAGTGACTGATTGATTTTGGATCTCTGAATATAAGATATTGCTGCTTTTATGTTTTCTTTCCATAGTTATGCTTTCGGTGCCCTCGTTTTGTTTGACTACTGACTGAAAATGCATGACTTTGCCAATGTTTGTTCCCTCCTCCTCGCTCTTGTTGTCTGTAGGCTGCACCTGATTTTCAGGAGACAAGGCCTCGAAATTATGTTCTTTCTGCCAGTGCATCAGCGGTAAGAATCACAAGCAGAACCAATGGCACGTCACAGGGCACACCGTTTCAATGCTAGGTGCTAATACGCTAACAGTTATGCCATCTATCCATCAATAACCCGGACTCAATTCATCATCTGTTATTTTTTGACAATAACTATGCTTTCAGTCATAACAATGACAGTCACAGAAGAACCCTTTTCAACAGTACATTTCAAAGTGCCTAAATTATGTTAGCACAAGAATGTTTCAGCATATTTGTTTTTGATACCTCTGACATTGAATGGGTTGTTGTGGAGTGTTGGTCAGTTAGGATTTTTTTTTAATATCTTCATTTAATCTTTACATATTGTATTGTTTTGTTTTTCACTTTTATGGTCTGGAAGATTAGCTTTTGTATATTGCAAAAACTAATAGAGGTCCAACAAACACTAAACCTTCAGATTGGATTATTATTAACAATTTCCTGTATGGCCCCCCACGGAGGCTTTTTCGTCTCAGTGGTTCAGAACTCAGCTCTATGCAACACGTCACACATGCCCTTCAACATATCACATAGACTTCAAAATACTACTTCTGACACTGTAAGATTACTTCTGGAATTGAATAACCTGGCACCTCTCTAAAGCACTATCCTACAGTACATTCACACCCATACACAAGTGCAAACTGGGCATAATTTAAAAGGGAAATAAATAGGTTTCATTTTGTGATTACTATGAAATGATACATACTTCTTTTAGTTTGTTTCTTTGTTTTATAACTGAACCAGTTGCAGAGTGACTGGGAGAGTTGGGATGTGGAGACAGAGCCTAATACTATATCAGAGCAGCAAAAGGTTGTTAACATGGGCCTTCAGTCCTTGTGCATGTGTCAACATTGTGTGTTTATTATAGATCCTTAAATGTCTGTAGAAAAGTAAACCCAGTTTTGTGTGTTTGGACAGTTAGTTTGGGTACAGCCCTCATCCACCCGTAGGTCACCTGTAGTCACAAAAACATTTTGCATACTAACTCAGTTTGATGTACATCTCGCTAATTCACAACAAGGCACATTTTCATGAAACATGTGCCTCACACATTCAAGAAAACTGAACGTTGTGTGCATCCATGCGGTAGTATGGATCTGATTACAAAGTTCAAGATAAGCTAATGCTAATTCTTTTGTCCCATTATAAAGTTAGTGTTTGTTCTCATACTTCTGAACACGTGTGTCTATGAATATGGCGAAAGTAAGTCTCAGCTAGGGTTGCCAACTTTCTCATCCCGAAATAAGGGACAGGTGCACGGCACGGTGCCATGGTGGTGTGAGCATGATGTGTGAAATCAGTGTATATTGTGATTAGATTCGAAATGCACAAAGTTTGTACATTCCCGTTAATCCCTACTGCAGGCCATCATTATGTAACCTCATACTAAACCTCAAAGAAACCACAATTTGTCTCCAGCCAGCAAGCTAAATTCTCGCAGTATTTGTTCATAAATAGTACGAGAATACATCCTGCATTGCTCCCGCTGATGTGTTCGCAGCCGACGTATTAAGATCGGCGTTTAGTGTGTAGGCGACATGACCAGGAACCAGGAAGTGCCTCTCTCTCTTTCTCTCTCTCTCTCTCGTTGCTTCTCTTACCTTGCAAGATCTCCACATAACCTCACACCCAGCGACTCATTTAATTGGCTACGAGCAACTTCCTTGTTACTTGTCAACCTACGGGAGCAGCCGGGGTCCAAAAATGGCAAAGATGTCGTTTGCTGCATTTCGTGTAAAAATCGAGAATTATTTTACGGGATTTTCAAGGTCCCGTATGGGACATAACAATTTAGCCCCAAAATACGGGACGTCACGGCTAATACGGGACAGTTGGCAACCCTAGACTCTCAGGTCACAGACAAAAACATTGTTTTTGATATTTAGAGCTGTATGTTTGAAGTTAATAGTCCTAAATAAATTAGGAAAAGATTAGACAAGTAACCCTTTCAATTCAGCATTTAATAGCCTTCGTTTTTAGAGTTGGCATCATACCATTAGATTTACAGCACATACATATTTACAGTCAGGGTTGGGGAATCCAAAAAGTAAAAAAACCCTAAAAGAATTTGGCTTTAGCCACAGGTGCTTCTACTCAACAGGTGGATACGAGCTCGTTTCCCTGCCAGTTGAGTAGAAGCACCTTGCAGCTAAGGCCAATCTGTTTCAGGGATTTTAATTTTCTGGTCCTGGATTCCCCAACCATGTTGACAGTGCATGTTAAGATGATGGTTTTTTTTTTTGGGTTTTTTGAGAATGGCTCTTTGTTTCTGCTTCTCTCAGCTGCTGAGTGAGGAAGTGGACAAAGTAAGTGCGACTTTCCCAGCTAATTTGCTCAACAATACATCACACAATCAAAGCGTGTGGGTGTTTGTGTTGTGTACTATTTTATGAAAAAATATCTTAATACTTCCTTCCTGCTCCTTTCCGGCTATAGGCAGAGCATGAGCTCCGTGTCGCACAAACAGAATTTGACCGACAGGCTGAAGTTACCAGGCTGCTGCTTGAGGGCATCAGCAGCACACACGTGAGTGTGCAGCATAAACACGATTCTCACACTACTGTATTGTCTTACAGCCAAAAGGTAAACAGAGATGCAGTGTTGGATGTAGCCCTAGCTAAAGGCCTTATTAGCGTGAGCTTTCGATAAGCGGCACATACTTGATTGTTTGGCAAAATAGCCGATGTGGTGGTAGGGTTGAGGTGTTTGTTTGCAGGGTTCCCGTCGAAGTCTTAAAGCTGCTCTTTGTAACAATTTGGCCAAAAATGTCTTTACAATTGGCCTTCTTATTTGACCATTTATGACTGAAACATCTTCTAAGTAGGATATTAGCAGCTTAGCTATTCACATTAGGTACTCATGCAAGCTTCTGGCCAATAGTTTTCAGACTGGATTTGGGTTTGAATTTCCCACTGTCTGTCTGCAGATGTGAAAAAGGGTGTGTGTAGTTTCATTTTTAGTAGTGTCAGTGTCAGTAGTGATTCTAAATTGAATTTTCTGTGTTAATAGCTTTAAAAGACATTAAATCAATGAATCTCAAAACACGGTCTAATTGGCATTGAATTATTCTTTCTTTAAAAAAAAAAAAAAAAAACTGACCAGTTTTATGTTGTAATAACGCTAGATGGTCGACTTTCTGCTAGTTTTCTCAATCATAGAAGGAGAGGGCAGTTGTGGCAGTCCTTCTTATGCTATGTTCAGACCAAACTGAAAATATCGTAACGCTACGCTGGTCGTGCACGTTTTTGTTCGCGGGGTTTCCAATGTAATATGTTTCAATCCGCGGCACAACGAAGGAAGAGGAAGGATTTCCGCTTCGGTAGATGATGCAAACTTTATTGTGGCATTGCTAGCTTGCGTCACACTTCGACAATGAAACAAACAAACTTACCAGATAAGTGGACTTCCACACTTCTTCTCCCAAGCAATCTCCATTTTGGCCCTGCTGTGTGACGTATTTGATGGCATTAAAAGTTAAATTCAGCCAATGCCGACGAAATGGGCGAAGTAGCAAAATGCTCGCCGGAAACATCCCAAACACGCCGCCTGGCGAAGTCCATTGACTACAATGTAATCGCGCCAGCGGAAACGCCTCCCCCACTGTTGGTATGAACGTAGCATTATAGAACTCATCTTGATCGAGCTTTCATTCAAATCAGAAGCAGGTTGTATTCATCAAATTTAAAGGTAAACCAATGTGCCTAAATTATTTTAGAGACACTGTCAGCCATGAAAGATTTCAACGTCACGTCACTTTTTAAAGCAAATAATCCTGAAATTGTCGAGAGGTGTGCTAAGGAAAGACTAAAGCTAAATCTAGTTACACACCAATATGGATTCTTCTTCTTGTCACTAACTTTTCAACATTCACGACAACATTTTATATGGAGGGAAAATAAACCAGGTTACGCGTGAATGCAAGCAGAGGTCGGCGTTTCCGTCAATCGTCAATTCCCGTCAATCAGTCAAACTTTATTTATATAGCACCTTTCATACATTCAAATGCAACTCAAAGTGCTGAACAATTAAAACATTCATAATACAATAAAAAGAAAAAGGCACCCCTCCCCCCCATATTCCCATGATCATACCCACAGACACACACGCAAACCACAACATGGCGGGGCACAGAAGAACCCTGTGAGGAAAGGCACCCAGAAGTTCATCCACACTGGGAGGAATGCCATCCCAGAGACCGCCGCCCCACAGTGTCCGAGGCCCGCTCCAAACCGACTGAAGCGAGCCACAGCTCCCAGGGGCCCCTTGGCCCTTGATAACCGCCGACCCGCAGGAGAAGACAAGCCATCCCTCCCAGTGTGGAGGCTCCCCCATGAGAACACACTGGAGCTACAAACTTAGTAACTACCAAATAAAAACATTTAAACACTAAAACAAAACAGTTAAACACTATAAAAACAGCTACGGTAAAAAATAAAAGGGGTTAATAATGACGCCCACCTTTCGGCAAGCACTTATGACGAGAAGCCATGAAAAAAAGACACGGACTGAGATGTAGAATATAGAAAAGAATTTTGCTTCTGTAACAGTCTTTGACATCTTCTTTGTCTTCACAGCTGAACCACCAGCGCTGTTTGCAGGATTTTGCAGAAGCTCAGGCCACCTACTATGCTCAGTGTCACCACTTCATGCATGAACTCCAGAGGGAACTCAACAGGTAAGTGTCAAAAGACAATTCATCTGCGTTGCAGTTACATGGCCGTAGCGACCTTTATTACGGGACTGATGTTTACTAGTGAATGCCTTTCTGTTGAATCACTGCAAATCCTTTTGTCCACCATCTTCATACAGATGTGCTAATGCTGTTAGCACCCCGCACCAGTCAGCTACCTGTCCCAATCCTGTGTCCGCCGCGTTCCCGTCTGGACCACCCTCACCTGGCACCATCGTCCCCAATTCTGCCAGCAATAAGCCCAAAACCCTGTCCATGGAACAAACACAGCTTCCTATTACAGGCACCAGGAAGGCCAAAGTCCTGTATGACTACGACGCTCATGATTCAAGCGAGCTGTCCCTGTTGGCTGACGAGGTACAATATTTTGAATCCTAGCACTCGCTCACAGGCTGTGTCTGAATGTCCACGCCCCTCATTCGCTATATGGCTGCCTAATATATAGCGCCCTCATTCTGTTTGGAGATTCGGACAGACAGCTCACTACTTTCTCCTCGTCGCAGGTCACGTGACCACAGTAACTGTCAAAAGTATGACTTAGGAGATTGTTTTAGTAAATTGACAGTACACGTGGTGTCCATAAAGTCTCTTTACAGTTAAAATAATGTATTAGAAAAGCACTTGATATTATTTAACGACATTTATTTAATTTTAATGAGTGTTTATTAAAGTTTTTTTTAACATTTAATGGACCTCCTATTTGGGCACCATTATCAACACAAAGCACATCAAGACAGTACTCGATTTCTTTCCATGTTTGCTATAGGATACCCTCAACATCAGTTTCCCATTCATCAATACAGTATCTGAAACACAAAATTTTAATGTTAACTCTTTTACTGCCAAAAAAACAAGCCCCACAGTGCCAGCTGATTTCGAGCATTTTAACTAGTGTTGTTCTGAAAACGATACTAGTATCGGCAGAGGTGCCGATACTGCATTGAAACAGTGATATCGGTATCAGTGAGTACTCACAAGTAACATGCCGATACTGTTAATTCCAACACTAATATAGGATTTTGGATGCAGCATCTTGTGTCTTGCTCGTGCACGACATTCACTGATATGTGATATGTTCACTGCATGCTGATCTACGATATCCTGTTGGCTCTTGAATGCTCTGAACCAATGGCAGGACAGATTTTTCATGTTGAGGAAAAAAACAAACTTAAGTATCGGTATCGGCCAATACTGCAAAGCTGGGTATCGGTATCGGGGGTTAAAAAACTGTATCGGAACAACACTAATTTTAACTCATCTTTCAAGGCAAACAGAATATTGTGTTCTTTTAATACATATACATGAACGATCGAATTCCATTCTTTCATTAGAAAAAAACGT
The DNA here is from genome assembly GCF_051991245.1 of Festucalex cinctus. Classification (NCBI taxonomy): domain Eukaryota; kingdom Metazoa; phylum Chordata; class Actinopteri; order Syngnathiformes; family Syngnathidae; genus Festucalex; species Festucalex cinctus. The sequence goes on along the minus strand of NC_135425.1, from coordinate 7,884,938 downwards.
ATCGTTCTATCTTATTCCGTCCCTCAGTAATCACCATTTGAAAAGAGATCATTTGAGAGACATTGAGCGAAAATTGAAAAGAGAAGGAGAAAGCAAGCTTTTTGAGAAAAACATTTTCTCCACAACAGTGACTTTGACACAAATATTTTTTGCTTTAGTGACGCTCTGTGAATTAGGTTTAATGTGCCAAAGGCTTTGATCATTTACAATATCCTTGAAACCATTCGATTTCAACAGATTCCGTCATGTTTCATTGTAATTTCATACACCGGCAGCCCATTGAAAATAGATACAATGCTGCCATCTGCAGGCCATATTTGGTAGGTGTTTTTTATTCCACAACCCATTGAACAGGCAGCGCTGCACTTAAGACGTTGCACTACTCATTGATTTAAAAAAAGCAACAAAAAAAATGTAGTTGGCGTCATTTAACGTTTATGGCGGCATACATCGTGATTTTACTCAACGTTAGGGATATTCGATACCACTTTTTTTCAGACCGATACCGATACTCAGACCCTCAGTACTCACCGATACCGATACCAACTGTCGATACCAGTAGTACATTTTGACAAATAAAAAAAAATCACTAAGATATTTTTAAACAAATATATTTCCTTTAATTTTTGACAAAAAAAAAGAACATCACAGTCACTCTTCAATAGCCTTAACGCTCAAAATAAAACACAAAAATGCCCTTTTAGTTTAAGATTCACAATTTTGAAGTATTTCCAAACCGGTGAAGTTTTGGTGAAAAACTGCTGCAAGCTAGCGCCAGTTACAGGCAAGGAGGACTCACTTAACGTCTTCCCCATCTGCCATCGGTCGCTTGTACTCGTCTGCGTCACGAGTACTCGAGTACTTGAAAAAAGGCTGGTATCGGCCCGATACCGATACCTGTATCGGTACTCACCCAACCCTACTAAACGTTATTCAACGTTTTTGGCGGTCAAAGAGTTAATACCAAACTCTAGTAAACACTGGTTAAAATAAAACAAAACTGGTTAAGATTTCTCATCAACTGCTTTTGTAATATATATTTTAAAATAGTATAGACTTTATGGACACCCTGTATTTTTTATGATAAAATACTAAGAAAAGTACATACAAATTTAACAAAAGAACACAAGTGCAATGGAAAAACAGACTAACTAACGGTAAACCTCTGTACATAAATTTACTGTACATGCCATAAAACAAAATTACCGGTAACCTCCATCTTGCTGTTTTTATTTTATTATTATTGTGAAATAGGAGCATCGCAACATGAAAGCACTGTAGACACAAAGATAAATGCAATTAAAGTACATACTGCACAAAGCTGAAGAATAATTTTCAACTCACTCTTTTCACTTTCATTGGTTAGTAGCATTGAAATCAAGCAATATTGAATTGGGGACTTGCGTGCTTAAAAAACATCCGTGTATGAGTAAATGAGAGTGTAATTTTTGGTTTGTCTTTCAGCTTATTACAGTCTACACTGTACCTGGCATGGATCCTGATTGGCTGGTTGGAGAACGAGGCAACGAAAAGGGAAAAGTCCCCGTCACCTACCTTGAACTGCTGAGCTAATTAATGGACCAAATGACATTACAAGCATAACCATGCAAAAATGCTCTCTCTAATGTCAATCTGTATGTTCACGCACTTACTTGATTGCTAACACTTTGGCTGAGGTGCGTATTTGAAAAAACGCATTCAAAGGTCCTATCAATACAAAGGAGTAAGCAATTCAGTTGACATAATGCAGGGGTGTCCAAACTGCGGCCCGGGGGCCATTTGCGGCCCGCCATACATTTTTTGGCGGCCCACATCAAATACTAAAAATAATTTTTCAATGCTGTTTAAAAAAAAACCCAAAAAAAACAAAAGAGGGTGGATTAAACATTTCTAGCTACGCAAAGACACAAATTTGCAACTAATCATTCAGTTTCAGAAATAAAAATAGTTTCATCCACTTGTTACTTAGTGTCAATGTCCAATTTGTGAAAACATCACATTAAATTAATGGTTCTTAAGTGTGGTCATTTGACGACCGATTGTTCTTGTTGTGGTTCAGAATGTCAAGTTGGGATTCAGCTGCTGCTCAGTGGAGAGGCGTATCTATTATAGTGGCACACAGGGGTCACTATTTGCCTTGTGACTGTTAGCAGTTTTCAATAAGTAACTGTACATTATATCAACCATTTATAATTGCTTCATTGATTTTTACCATGTTTAACTCATTCACTGCCATTGACGGAAAAAGACGTCAAATGATGCATTTTTTTTTTTTTTGCTGGTCTGGCAATGCATGTGTTAATAAATAACTTAAAAAAAAAAAAAATCAAAGTAGCCCTTGCAGCTTTCTATTTTTCTGTATGTGGCCCTCAGAGGAAAAAGTTTGGACTCCCCTGACATAATGGCTATAGTTTTAGCAAAGCAACCATTGCTTTGCTAATGATATATATTTATTAGTTTTTTTTTCTTTCAGAAAGAAGTCATAACATTAACCTAAATGTCTTGCTTATAATTTATGCTTACTGCGTCTGTCAACGACTAAACAATTACCTTGTGGTGGCTTTACAGATCATTTTTTCATGTCTGTATGAGTGAATTGTCATCCATGGCCATAAATAATCAAATGTTTAAAAATAAATAAATGGCACGAGGAGAATAATAAAATTATACTTTTAATGAAAAATTCTGTTTGAGAATAGCATTGTCAAATTGATAAAATAATAAATAAACATAGGGTGAAGACGACACTTAATGTTCGATTTGTACAAGCGCATAATTACCGACCAATTTAATTTAAGCCTATGAATATGCACATACTGCTATAAAGTAATTAAAAAAGTGCATAAAACGGAATGATGACAACAAAATGTTGCAATGCAAACAATTACATTTTTGGAACTGGCCTGAGTTTCACTTGGTTGAATTATTCTTAATGCTTGTACAAAATAAGAAAATAGAACAAAAATTCCAGGAATGATGTGTTGGACTCGCTTTGTCAGCTGTAAATTTTATTTTAGATATATATATTTTTAATGTGGTTGTCATAACATCTTAAACCTCCAAGTAAGGAAGCTTGGTTATGATATTGGGAAACAACCTATTCTGATATGATGGGGAAAATATTTTTTCATTTGATTTTTTTTTCCCACCCCATCTTTCATCTTGAGAGGAAAGAAAATTTCCAAGAATGAGAAATAGCAATACAATGGTTTACATTTTTATGCAATTAGTCATTAAATTTTGAAGTGGCAGACAAAGAGTGTCAGAAAATTACCATGACTGGTGTCGTAAAAGATGTATTTCACAAATAAATTTTTCCCTTTGAAATAATCCCGCTGGAGTCAAACACACTTTCCATATCTTCATACAATCCACAAGGATTTTTTTATTTATTTTTTTCCTGATCCTTCGCCGCTCCTACTTCGTCTGCAAAACGGTTTCCCTGACGACCCCTTTCAAAATCGCATGGAGCCCGGTCAGGTGACTGGGCAGGTTGGTCCGGATGTCTCTGATCAGCTCAGCCTAGAACTGTTGGATGCTCAGGAATGAAAATAAAAATGTGCGCAGGCGCGTTTTCATGGCAAGGCAAATCTTCCTTCTTCTCGTGCACTCAACAAAGGAAACTGTGAAGGAACTTTTTATTGACGTGGTTGTTCGTGACCCCAGTCCTGGAACTTTTCTAACACACTATAGATTGAGCACCGTTATAAAATATATATATATTAGTATAATAGTTAAAAAGGTCAAATATAAATATAATAAATATAATATATGGACCATGCTGCGACACGAGTGGTTAGCACGTCCGCCTCCCAGTGCTGAGATCTCGGGTTCGAGTCCAGGCTCCGGCCTTCCTGGGTGGAGTTTGCATGTTCTCCCCATGCCCGCGTGGGTCTTCTCCGGGTACTCCGGTCTCCTCCCACATTCCAAAGACATGCATGGCAGGTTAATTGGGTGCTCCAAAAAATTGTCCCGAGGTGTGCTTGTGCGTGTGGATGGTTGTTCGTCTCTGTGTGCCCTGCGATTGGCTGGCAACCAGTCCAGGGTGTCCCCCGCCTACTGCCCAGAGCCAGCTGAGATAGGCTCCAGCACCTCCCGCGACCCTTGTGAGGAATAAGTGGTCAAGAAAATGGATGGATGGACCATGCTCATTTTTAACATTTTAACTTAAAAAAAAACATATTGGGGAATCACTGATAACCAGCACTGATTAGTGCTCTGCCTGCTCAATGGGTTGTGGAATCAAAAACACCCACTAACTATGGCCAGCAGATGGCAGCATTGTATCGTTTCAATGGGCTCACGGTATAGGAAATGACAATGAAACACGACTGATAGGAGGAAATTGAACGTTTTCAAGGATGATGTTAATGATCAAAGCCTTTGTCACATTAATCCACAGAGCGTCAATAAACTTCGTCTTCAACTTCAACTTTTCAATGTCACTCAAATTACCTATTTTTGAATGACGATTACTAAAGAACGGAATAAGGTAGAAAAATACTTTTATGTTTATGTAGTCATAGCGCACAATATTTTGTTTGTCTTGAAAGATGAGTGAAAATGCTCGAAATCAGCTGCCACTGTTGGGGTTGTTTTTTGGATAATGTTTGGAGTAAACTAAGTTTGGCGTGAGCTGAATCTTAAATATATGTGATGACAGTTTACCATTATTTGTAATGAGTTGTGTGCAAAATTAAGGATGTTGGCAATGACTTGTGAAAATAATAGTTTTACATTGTTTCCCTAATATGTCACAAATTTTCAGTATGCATGGACAGTTGTCATGTATGTGGCAATACAGCAGACGTGTATGTTTCTAATTGAATGTGTTATGTTGAATAACCAAGTTGTTGCAATTAATGTTTGTCTGGCTTGGAACGCAATAAACTTGCATGAGTGGAACCGTAACATAACTGTACTCTCTTCATTTTGATCATTTTATATATATACTAGGGATGCACGATAATTATTGGCAATTATCAACCAATTTGATGTCATACAGTAAACCAGATAATAAAAGAAATCCACTGATAATAATAGACATGCCACGTTGGGCCATCCGTTGTATCTGTGGCTCGAGTTGTGCCCAAATCTTCAACCCCTCCCCTCCTATGGTAGTGTTGCATATTTATGATGTCATGGCAGTCACCAGTGTGGGCTTTCTTTCCTGTGTCTCCACAAAATGTTACCCTCACAGTTTTTTGTGGCATTTATAAAACGTGACAGTTTTGTTTTGGCAACATCAAAATGCGTTACTGGTTGTCTTTGAAGCAGAGATATCAATAAAGTCCTCTCCTCACCCTCTCTTTTTATTTGGTTTTCACGCCCCTAGTTCCATGAGTGTTCCAACCCTAAAAATGCAAATGCAAAACATAGTTGGAACATAGTGTTGAGTGGAAGATTGCCGAGTACGTGTGGTCAAGTTTGCAATCATTCGACTTATTGGGAGGACTCGAAAGTATATTTGTCCATCCATCCACATCCATTTTCTTGACCGCTTATTCCTCACAAGGGTCGTGGGGGGTGCTGGCGCCTATCTCAGCTGGCTCTGGGCAGTAGGCGGGGGACACCCTGGACTGGTTGCCAGCCAATTGCAGAAATATATTTGTATTTAAGCTAATTTTGCAAACAATTATCGGCTTACTTATCGGTTATCGACATCGGCACTTTCTAAATTATTCATTTATCTGTATCGGTTGAAAATAGTATTATCGTGCATCCCTAATATATACATAATAGAACAAGAACAGGGCGGCACGGTAGTTGAGTGGTTAGCACGTCCGCTTCCCAGTTCTGAGGTCTCCGGTTCGAGTCCAGGCTCGGACCTTCCTGGGTGGAGTTTGCATGTTCTCCCCGTGCCCGCGTGGGTCTTCTCCGGGTACTCCGGTCTCCTACCACATTCCAAAGACATGCATGGCAGGTTAATTGGGCGCTCCGAATTGTCCCTAGGTGTGCGTGTGAGTGTGGATGGTTGTTCGTCTCTGTGTGCCCTGCGATTGGTTGGCAACCAGTCCAGGGTGTCCCCTGCCTACTGCCCAGAGCCAGCTGAGATAGGCGCCAGCAGCCCCCGCGACCCTTGTGAGGAATAAGCGGTCAAGAAAATGGATGGATGGATGGAGAACAAGAACAGTATTTTAATTCCAGACCGCCATTAGATATTGGCTAACCCAACATTTGCCTTATCCAATAATAAACCAAAAAAAAACCCTGTTATACATATTTAGAATCATAGAGAATTCACAGAAACATCTTGGTAAAATGTTTAATTAAAATAGGAATGCGAAAAAGTGCAAGTAAGCTTTGATAATGAATACAAAGGTTGCTTCAGCCAGCAATGCGTGTAGTTTGTAGGTTTAATTGATACAGAAAGTGGTTTCTCAAATATTAAACCATGTCAGTGGATAAATAGATGTCCCCCCCCCCAACCCAGATTCTTCAAGCAAAGAAAAAGATTAGAGTAAATCCAAAAATCACATTGTGCAACACATAACCAAAGGAAATATTTTCAATTAGCATATTTGATGAAGAAATGCGGATGTAAATATTGATCATAATATAATCAATCTTTTGATTATTTTTTTTTTTCTGACTGCATGGCCACAATGAGTGGAGGTTCATTGGTTCATTGGAGCATGTGACAAAAATATGGGATTAAAGGGATACTTTACTTATTTAGCCATTTTAGGCAGTCAAACAATATTTTGCCTATAATAAATTTGATATTTTCATTATTATTCATGTACAATTAGTATCTTTAAAAACACATTTTGCAACTTGCTGTCGACTGAAAGTGACATCACAAGGGCTCAGGTAACCAATCACAGCTCAGCTTGTGAATGTCACATGGCCAAACGTAGAAAACAGGAAAGCTGTGATAGGTTACCTGAGCCCTTGTGATGTCATTTTCAGTCGACAGCAAGTTGCAAAATGTGTTTTTAAAGGTACTATTTGTATGTGAAAAATAATGAAAGTATCAAATTAATTATCGACAAAGTATTTACTTTTTATTGCTACAATGGGCTAAATAAGTGAAGCATCCCTTTAAGATTGTGACAAAAAAAAGCAACTAAAAGAAAATGAAAAGTGATGTTGCAACATGATTGCACGGCGTAATCGAAGATGGACCACTGAAATATTTGAGGCCGACATTTTATTTGGCTGGGTAGTGTACATGTTTCTGACACCAGACGTAAGCTAACTTTATGTACTTCTTTTGAAATTCATGTTGCATTAATAATTCTCTCTTTTTTTTTTCTTGTTTTTTTTTTTAAATATACCTCTAATTCATCACAAATCAGGATACACAAATACAGATGCAGAGGTTTCTACTTGGTATGGTCCAGCACCCACTGACACAGCCTGGTGCAGTACATCTCTGGACTGACTGTGGAAAACGAGCGCTCGGGATGCCTCAGTCTCTTCCACCAATATTCCAGTTTCTTCTTTAAACTGTACACTGTAAAAATGTCAATGATGCCAATGAAATAGCGTTGATCAGGTCCGTCGATGACATGCAGAGCGTTTTTTAAGTTGAGCAGCAAGCGTCTGTTTTGGACCTCGAAGTCTGGGCGTTCTTCAGTTTCACTGCCGGCAACGCGATGCCTTTCTGCACGTTGGCCAGCTCCTGCTTGTGCTTGCTGGAAACGGTCACGATCGATTTCTGATGAAATGAATGTGGAGTTATCCTCTGGGACTGCCCCAGGAACGGGAGGGACATCAGTGATGGGGCTGGTGCTTGGATTCACAGATCTACAACAATTGACACAAAAAAAATAAAATAAAATAAAAATCAGCTTCTGCGCATTTTACACCGAGAGACAGGCCATAATTTAGTGGGAGCACCCCATTATTCTATTTTCAATGTAGACAACAAACAGAATCAATCACATCAGAACCACAGCGACATGGTAGCCAGAGGTCGCCAGGAGTTATGTCTAAATACAAATTTGATAAGAATCTGTCTTTAGAATAGATACATTTTGATTCTTGTAGTCAGTGTTCATTATATCCTCTATTTTGGCACCAATAAGCAAACCTGGTTGAGAAACTCATTATTTATCATATATCCACTGTCATGGTTTCATGAAATAAAACGCACACATATTCACAAACTTGATAAACACATTCATAACACTAGTAATTGTTTAGAATTGTGAAAAATTAAAGAGATTTTTATGTCGTTGTGCTTTTTAGGTATGATTTGAATGACTGGGCCATTAATTGCACCATGCAAACGCCTCTGATTGGCTGTTATCTACGCTGTAAAAAATATAATAATAATAATAATAATAATAATAAATGACAATGATAATAATAATAATAATAATAATAATAATAATAAATAAGTAGGGGCACCAGAAAAATACTGTGAAATAACAGAAAATTACTTTATCATCAAAACATTTCCCCATATTTAAAGTACATTTTTTTTAACTGTAATTTTAACAAGATTGTATGTAATATAACAGTATATGACAAAAAAAATAATGTGATTAATCTTTTAAAACATGGCCAATAACTGTTGAAAAACTAGATATTGGGTTTAATAAAATTGAGAAGTTTAGTATTTTGCTCAAGGACACGTCAACATGTTCACCAAGGGGTTCAAACCCACAACCTCATGGATATATTAAAAAAAACAAAAAACAAAAACAATTTGTATTGTAAATTTAAAAAATTGTCAATTCACAAATAATTTATGGTAAAATTCCGAATTTTGGCTATTAATTTCTCAGTAATTTTTTTTTTTTAAGGGTTTCAAAGTTAAATTTTAAATGTTATTTAATAACGGAAAAATATTTGTGAAATTACCATACATTTGTGAACGCATCTTAAAAAACATTTCTAATGGAGTTTTTTTTTGTTTGTAAAATAACAGAAATATTGTGTGTTTTTACAGTTAGTGATTTCACGTCACATTATTTTACATTTCACATGTAATATCAGTTTATATTTGTGAATTAAATGATATTTTTAAATACAGAAAAAGACAAAAAGTACAATTTTGCTATATTACAGTTTTTTTCTAGAGTGCAGCAAATGCATGAGACAGACGCATGTTTAATCAAAGCAACGACAAATAAAATGTATTTATTTTACGTATAAATTAAGTTTATTTCATGAAACCTTGTCTGTGGATGCCATGTATTTGCTCCATGAAGCATTCACAGGAAGCAAACTGGATACAGGTCTGTCTGTCTTGTTTGATAGACTCCAAGGTTGTTGACCAAACAAGCCACAAACCCCATCGGAGCAATTGCACACTAGTTCGTTTAAAGCAAGGGTGTCAAACATAAGGCCCGCCGGCCGGATCAGGTCCGCAAAGGGGTTTAATCCGGCCCGCGAGATGATTTTGTAAAGTAAAAAAATAAATAAAAAATTGTAATGTCGGACTAATTAATCAGTCGGCCACAAGCAAAATATATTAAATTTGTAACTTCACAATAAGCCCTCAGATGAGCAATGCAACTTGTACGGGGGAATCGTCTTGGATGTCATTATTTTACACACAACTTAATAGGGGTGTTAAAAAAAAAATAAAATTGATTTGGCAATATATCGCGATATTACTTTGCGCAATTCTCGAATCAATTCAGTAGGCGCCCGAATCGATTTTTAAACATCTATTTTTGATGGAAAAATATTCACCAAAACATCTAGGGTTCACACCTTATGCATGAAAGAATGTTATATTAATGGAACATTAAGCTTTAATATTTTATTTCAATACTGTTCAAACACGAAATAGATGACAAACTGTATAAGACTGAATTTTCAGATTAATAAATAATACATTTGAATACAAATCTTACACTGTACAAATGTACTGATTAGTATTTTCTAAATTTGAATAAAAAAAAATAAAATCGCAACAACTGACATCAATTTGTATCGGGATTAATCGGTATCGAATCGAATCGTGACCTATGAATCGTGATACGAATTGAATCGTCAGGTACTAGGCAATTCACACCCCTACAACTTAAAGTTACGTTTTTTTTAATAATCATAATTATTATTATTATTAGTATTATTATTATTTTTAATCATAGACCGACAAATGTGTTAAATACGACACAAATTCAATTACTGGTAACACAGATATGACAAGGATTAGCGCGTCCTTATAATGTTATTAAATGCGTCACGCAATGCATTCTGGGAACAATATATATGCAAAACAGGTCGATTTAACACGTCCAGGACTCAGTGTTGCCGCGTTCCATTTGCATTTGTATTATTTTTTGGAACAATATGATTACAGTTGCGCTCAGTTACTTAGGGCTGGCACACAAATAGCGATGCGGCCCACTTGGTAATATATTTTCCTCCATGCGGCCCCTGAGCTAACATGAGTTTGACACCCCTGGTTTAAAGTAAACCAAACAAGTTCGACAACAGTTACTAACCGCTTCGTTCTCATGATGAGTGAAGCGAAGGAGACGCCGTGGTGCCGTTCGTCTTGTTGTAAAGGCTGATGGGCGAGCAGAAGACTATAATCCAACACGTTGAGGCTTCTGAGAAACTCGGTGTCTATCTCCATTTGCCGCAGGAGCCAGGAACGCTGCTGGTCTGTGTGCATAGATTTTTCTACTGGATTCCATATCATCCACATACAATACAATCCATACATAGACTGTTAAATCAGTGGTTCTCAAACCAGCCTGTTTTCCATGTCTCATGCAGGCAACACAGCTGAGGATCGTTATCAGACTTCATGCAGAGCTTGCTGATTAGCTGATCATTTGAAACACCTGTGTTGGCTGTGAAAGACGTGGAAAACAGGTACTCGAGGACCGCTGTTGAGAACCACTTGGTTAGACAGTACGGAATGATATACAGCGCTTGGGCCTACCTAGAGTGATGTACTGGCCTTCAAAGTTGAGGTCTTTGAGGACCACAATAATCTGGCATCCTTCTGGTGAAGGATCTGTCCAGCGACTCACTTCACAACCTTTAATGTCGTACCTAGCATGTAGCAACAAAAAGCCTCAATCAACAGGCATAGGCTACAGCTGAAGTAATTGCTTTCTGGAGTAGTACTAGTTATTTGCATGTATGGAATGATTGGTTAGTGGATGCTGGTTCCTTAAAATAAAAAGGTGCATTGTGGAGTTTATCACTTTTTTTTTTAACTCGTGACTGCCACCTCTGGCCTAAAGCGTAACTGCAGTCTCAGTGTCACGCTCATTTACATCTTGGTAAGTTAAAGTTGTTAACAAGTCAACTCATTTAGATTTCACACTCATCCCCATAAGTTCCTGTAAATGTGGCCCTGTTGTGAAGGTTCTTGCATTGAAGACACACACAAACGGGCTGGCCCCGTAAATTTAAAAAGTTCCTGCAGTGGAAACGGGCCTATTGTCTTGAGGAGATCGGTTCTTACCTGGCACTAATTCGTTCATCTGGATAAAACACACTTTGCATGACGATGAAGTATTTCTGCAAGTGAAAAGAAAATATGCTTTATCCTGATGCTTGACTGAAAAAGTGTTTATAATTACTGTAACATACCTTTTGCCTCCATGAAATTTTGATTCTGTGGACCCCTTGCAAAAACAAGTACAAAAAAAAATTCATGTAGCATGGCATTTCATTATGTGGTGTCTCAGTGTGAACACTAGGGGCACTATGTAAAAAGGTATACAGCGTTCCCTCGTTTATTGCGGCTTCATCTTTCGCGGCCTCGCTGTTTCGCAATTTAAAAAAAAAAATAATAATTTTTATTTTTTTTACAACGTGCTTTTTAGTTTGTTTATTTTTTTTGGTCGCATCTCTCGAACTGTCCGACCAAGGACATACGGGCATCCACGGATTCTTCTCGACGAGACCTTTCCAATGGTAAAATATGTCAGTCGATTAAAATTTTTAATCATAACTGCATGACTTCAAGAATTAACTGATGATTAATCGCGCATTAATCACACATTTTATACCTAAATTCATATCTAAATTTTCAATACAATGGACTTTTTTCCCCCTAATTTATTTATGGTTTTATTTTTTTAATCATTGATACAGTAACTTCATAACAATTGAATAAAAAAAACCTAAAATTTAAAATATGTACTGTACAGTAAAAAACAAAACAAAAAACAAGTGTGACTGATTTGTGTTGCTCATTTTTCTTTCACTACAACATGGCATAATTCCATTTGTGAGACAATGGTGACAGCTCAGTGCATTTTTATTTTCATATTAAGAGCTAACTAATTTTTAACATGAAGTAATTTGTGAAATTATGCACATTTTTTAAAACTGCAAAATACAACCTAGTCCCCAGAAATATATGCATTATTATTTAATTTATTACTGCGGAATTGTGTATTCCTTTGTGGAACACTGAATGCTTTTATTTTGTTAAGTTCAATAGGATGCACACTGTAAAATGACGTTTCTTTACTGCTTGCGAACCAGAAACGATCGATGTGTACTTTTCATATTAAGAGCTTCTTAATTTTAAACAAGAAGTGACTTTCAATCTTCTGCACATTTTAAAATTGTAAAATACACATTGTATATATATGGGTGAATTATCCTCTTTATCAGGTAGGGTTTGGGCTGAAAAAGGTTTGAAAACAGTTGGGGATCTCATGGGACCGGAGAGTGGAACTTTGATGACATTTGACGAGTTGATTGTCAGGTACGATGTTCCTCGCAAACATCTATTTAAATATCTTCAGGTGAGAAGCTTTATCAGATCAACTCAAAATCAGTGCACGTTGATTCCAAAGTTGTCCACCTTAGAAATGGAAATGAAAAAGGATTGCTATGGGAAGGGAATCATCTCCAAGTTATATAGAATGTTAGGATCTTCTGAGTCCTCTTTACAAAAACTTAATGCCTGGAGGAAGAATTAACAGGAATTTTCCTCAGAGGATTGGGAAAAGGCATGTGCTAAAGCACAAATAAAGACTGCCATCGACTTAAATTGCTTCAGTAGAATTGTTGAATGAGGACATATGTGACACCAGAAAAGCTTAATAAGTATAACGGTGCCATCCCTGACTGGTGTTTCAGGTGAGGGGAGGAAAAGGGGACATTCTTCCACTGTGTCTGGGAATGTAATAAAGTTCAAGACGTCAAACGAGCCTTAGAAACCATATTGGATGTAAAATGAGTTCATGAACCTCGGGTGTTTGTTTTCGGACTATATTCTGATGGTCATCATATGTCTGGGGAAAAAAACGCTCTGTTTATTGCTTGAAAAAAAAAAAAAAAAAGGTCATAGCACTCTCATGGAGGAGGACAAGTAAACCAAAGGTCATCGACTGGATTAAGAAACTATCCACAACTTTACCTATGGAGAAAATAACCTACATCATAAAAAGGGAAAATGTCATTATTTTAAAGTATTTGGGGTCCATTTTAATAATGTAAATGAGACCTAATTTTTGGTGGTTCTCTGTAGTTTCCTAAACTAAATATTCTGTTGAGATTTCATTTGTGTATGTGTATGAGACTGCGATTTTATGATAATCTCCCCTCTATTGTGGGGTTCCATTCCAGACAACCCCTTTACATAGAAATACTCTAAATACTCTAGACATGTTTTTCATAGCATTTGCACACTTAGTTTTTTTTTTTTTTTTTTTTAAAAGGTCTTTAAAGACACTTTTAAAATGCACATTTAAAGACATACGATGTATTGAGCGATAACAAGGTTACGGTCACGGTCACACTGACAAGGTTGACTCAGCATTCTAGAACAGGGGTCAAACTTTGATTATATTTACACCGGGAACTGGGTGAAGCCAAGCAAATAGGCGAATGCTCCTGCGGCGTTTCGGGCACAACACGATTATAAGCCATGGGGCCGAGCTGCTATTCGTGGTGGTGTGGGGAAATTGCTACATGAATAAACATGCACAAACACCGTGAACAATATAACTTTTGATAATTTGTAAGACACCTAGTCACTCATTCTTGCGGGTACCACAACAAAGAAATCCGGCTGCAATACAGCAAGCTACCAGTGCTGGGCTGAGTTAGCCGTCAGAGGCTGGGGGCGTGAATTGTTGAGCCCGCTTGAATGATGATGTGTTTACAAACTACAACTGAAATGTGAACGCACTCTCCCTTTAAATGAACTGCCATGCCCATCACATGTTTGAAAGTGGAATAACATCCGATATAAATAAGATTTAGACAACGGTATCACAAAACAAACAAACTGGAAAATAGCGTGATCACAAACCTGGAACTTGCGATGAAGGCGGGTTTACTGTATACAGCCCATTTCAAGAGTGTGTGCTTGTATGTATACCTAGTAACTTCACTAGAAGAGAATGAGGGTATTTCTGCAAATGTGCCATGTAGTTCTTCAGGTTGTCCAGCAGGAATCGGATTTCTCGTTCATTCTGGGTCTTCAAAAAGAAGCGTTTATCATTCCTAAAATATAAAGACACCAAAGAAAAGAACATCTCAGTTGAGCTAATTCACACTTACCGTATTTTCACGATTATAAGGCACTCTTAAAAGTCTTACATTTTCTCAAAAATCGATGGTGCGCCTAATAGTGTGGTGCGCCTTTTGTGTGCACCGAGTTCCAAAATCCGTAAATGTTGTCGTGCGACTTCGGTAAGCGCTCGGCTTGACTGTCTGTGTGGGAGCATTTCTGCCGACAGACAGACAGCGGATCAGTGCCGACATATTGCTTAGACACAGGAAATCCAGCCTCTGGTTGAGGACTGGCGGGCATGAGAACCCAAAAGACAACTGAAAGATGACGTGAACCTATTGGATTCCCATGCCTGCGAGTCCTTCACCAGGGCCGGGTTTCTTGCGTGCGTGTGTGCATATGTCTGTGCGCGTGAGTTTGTGCTCATTAATTCACCTGAAACCTGTTAAAAATCCCATACCCTTCACCTTAACTGAATACTTCAGAGTCCCGCCAGAGTCGTGAAGTTGTCAGGAGACCAGAGGAAGGATCAGAGAAAAATAAAGATGAAACAAAGTGAAATCCAGCACTGACCAGACATCACCTACTACCCGCAGTGTTACAAACCAGAATCTTTCACCAACCCTAGAAACATCTAAATTCCAACAAATTAGGGAGACCTCAAGAGACCAAAGGAAAGACTAAAGAAAGGAAAGATGGATAGCTGAAGCAGAGTGAGCTCCACAAACACCAGATTCCACCGATTCAGCGACCAGTGGGAGAAGCAAGTTCTGTTTAAATTTCAGTAGATGCTGGTGGATGCTGTGGTGGATCATGAGAACCTCCACTAAAGAGGGGAACTGTCAACCTCAGCCAGACAGGCAAGCACAGACCCCAGGGCCCCGCAGGCTGCGGCAGCAACAGGGCACAACCCCCTGACCTGCGGGGGCCACCGGCCGGGCAAAGAGCAAAGAGCGTTGGTGATCATGGCCTGAAGAAGCCAACAGCACCACATCATCCGCAAAAAGCAGAGATGCAATGCTGAGGCCACCAGACCGGACCCGCTCAACGCTTCGGGTGCGCCTAGAAATTCTTTCCATAAAAGGTTCTGAATATAATCTGTGAGAAAGGTGTCCAACCCTCACTGGAAACTAATCCGACTTACTGCCGGCAATGCGGACCAAACTGACACAGGTCGTACAGGGACCAAACAGCCTGTATCAGTGGGCTCAATACCCCATACTCCCTAAGCACCCCTCACAGGACTCAGAGGGACACGGTCAAACGCCTTCACCAAGACCACAAAACACATGTGGACTGGCTGGGCGAACTCCCATGCACCCTCGAGGACCCTGCTGAGGGCATAGAGCTGTTCCACTGTTCCATGGCCAAGACGAAAACCACACTGCTCCTCCTTCCTGACAGATCCTCCTTCCCAGCACCCCTGAATAGACCTTACCAGGGAGGCTGAGGAGTGTGATCCCTCTATAGTTGGAACACACCCTCCAGTCCCCCTTGTTAAAAGGGGGGACCACCACCCCGGTCTGCCAATCCAGCGGCACTGTCCCCGATGTCCATGTGATGTTGTAGAAGCGTGTCAACCACAACAGTCCCGCAACATCCAGAGCCTTTAGGAACTCCATGTGGATCTGATCTACCCCAGGGCCTTGCCACTGAGGAGCTTTTTAACCACCTCAGTGACTTCAACCCTAGAGATAGGAGAGCCCACTCCAGACACTGATAGAATTGAGGTCTTCTCAGGTATTTTAACCACCAACTCACGATATCCCGAGTCGAGGTCAGCAGTGCCCCATCTCCAATATACACAGAGTTAATGGTGCACTGCTTCCCCCTCCTGAGACGCCGGATGATGGACCAGAATTTCTTCAAAGCCATCCGGAAGCCTTTTTCCATGGCCTCCCCGAACTCCTCCCATGCCTGAAGTTTTGCCTCAGCGAACGGCAAAGCCACATTCTGCTTGGCGAGCCGTACCCATCAGCTGCCTCCGGAGTCCCGTAGGAAAAAAAGGCCCGATAGGACTCTTTCTTCAGCTTGACGGCACCCCTTACTGCTGGTGTACATTCGAGGATTGCTGCCACGATAGGCACCGACCACCTTACAGCCTCAACACCGATCAGCCGTTTCAAAAATGGAGGCGTGGAATATGGTCCACTCTGAATCAATGTCCCCCACCTCCCCCGGAACAAGGGAGAAGTTTTGCCCGAGGTGGGTGTTGAAACTCTTTCTGAAAGGGGATTCTGCCAGACTTTCCCAGCAAACCCTCACGATACGTTTGGGTCTGCCAGGTCAGACAGACATCCTCCCCACCATCGGAGCCAATACATCACCAGATGTGATCAGTTGACGGGTTCACCCCTCTCTTCACTAGAGTGTCCGAAACATGTGGCTGCAAATCCAATGACACGACTACAAAGTTGATCATCGAACTGCTGCCCAGGGTGTCCTAGTGCCAAGTGCACATATGGGCACCCTTATGTTCGAATATGGTGTTCGTTATGGACAATCCGTGATGAGCACAGAAGTCCAACAACAAAACACTGCTCGGGTTCCTCCCAATCACGCCCTCCAGGTCTCACTGTCATTGCCCACCTGAGTGTTGAAGTCCCCCAGCAGAACGAGAGAGTAGGCAGGCGGAACGCTCTCCAGCACACCCTCCAAGGACTCCAAACAAGTTGGGTACTCAGAAATGCTGTTTGACGCATGGGCACAAACAACATTCAGGACCCATGTCCCCCCCACTTGAAGGCGGAGGGAGGCTCCCCTCTCATCCCTCGGGGTAAACCCCAATGTACAAGTGCCAAGCCCTGGGTTTATAAGTATGCTCACACCTGCTCTGCACCTCTCACAGTAGGCAACTCCAGAGTTGAAGAGAGTCCAACTCCTCTTGAGAGGACTGGTACCAGAGCCCAAGCCATGTGTTGAGGCAAGCCCGACTGTCTAATTGGAACTTCTCTGCATCGCACACCAGCTCGGGGTCCTTCCCTGCAAGAGAGGTGACATTCCATGTCCCAAGGGCTAGCTTCTGTAACCGGAGATTGGACCGCCAAGACCCCCGCCTTTGGCTGCCGCCTAGCTTACAGTGCCCCGGACCCCTGTAGCCCTTCCCACAGGTGGTGAGCCCATGTGAAAGTGGACCCATGTTGCTTTCATGGGCAGTCCCCATTGGTACAGGCCCGGCCACCAGACGCTCGCCTTTGAGCCCCACCTCCAGAAGGGGGCCCCGGTGACCCACCCATTTGTATTTTAATTTCTTATAGCGGTCATTTTGAGCCATGCTTTGTCTGGTCCCTCACCTAGGACCGGTTTCCCAGGTCCTAGAATCATTGGAACACGGAAACCCCTCGACCATGATAAGGTGATGGCTCACGGAGGGCGACCCAAATATGTCATTTCCAGTGATGTTTTGACAGATGATTGAGTTGTTCAGTGAAGAAAAGAGCTTTACGAGTACCAATTGTCTCTGGGTGACTCACGTGAGGAAGAAGTCAGCCCTGCTTTTGGAGTTGCTGATGAACTGAAGGTAGCACTTGTCTGAGCAGAGTGACTGCTGATACTCCTGTTCTGTCACACCCAAAGATCCCCGTAGAGTGGCAAACACTGGGCCAGCAAACGTCTCAAACGTAAAACCCTACACAGAGACATGTAACTAGGCAAAACATAGCACGGTCATGAATGTGAATGAGACAAACACATCCACCTACCTTATAATTCTGAGTGTCCTCTGCTCTGAAATCATCTTCAAGCAATTGACTCTAAAGTGAAAAAGGGTCATACAAAGTGTTTGAGAAAATTTACAAAAATTATTGGAGTCCTAAATTTGATGAAATGTCAAAGTGAAGGAACAAACAATGTGCTGCTTTATTGTCATCAGTCCAAGTCGAGACATTGTTGTCTTGTTTTATCACTGCAGTTCAAAATATGCATTGTTACATTTTTAACAATGCCTTTCTTGTGCCTTTTTGATGCAGGGATCTCTCTATTGTCCACTGCATGGCCCCGGAGTGTCTTGTAATTTTGGGACTCTGTACTACACAACAAACAGGACAATCATGAAACAATCTGCCATGTCAGCAGGCTCTGCTCCACTGGGATTATCGGCGACGTAGCAGTGCACAACAGTGTGTTAAGCAGAATTGTGCTTCAAATATGACTGTTGGTTCAGCACTGGCTGAGTTTTGACTTTTGGAGTGAATTCCTGTGTATAAATCCATCCATTTTCAGTCCATGTCATTAAAGCGGTTATACCTCGAAACCTTTGATGTAGTGCAGGTGAAAATGACGGAAAATATAAATGCTCAATGCTCACTGCATCCCGATCTAAGATATCCTATTGGCCCTTGAATGCTCTGTACCAATGGCAGGACAGCTGTTTCATGTTGAGGGGAAAAAAAAAAAAAAAAAACCTTGGGTATCGGTATCGGCCGATACTGCAAAGCTGGGTATCGGAATCGGTATCGGGGGCCAAAAAACGGTATCGGAACAACACTATTAAAAACTAGAACTGTAGAAAATTGCCACTAAATTCATGCAATTTTAAGGGACAGTTATATATTGGGATATAGAGGTGTTTCTTTAAAATTATCTGTCATTTTTATTTTTTTGATGGAAAGTATATCAAAACTACTAGTGGTATCGGTACTTGGTTTCAATGTAGGTGACCACGCAAGAGCTGAGTAATCGTACTGTATTGGTATGGGGAAAAAAGTGGACTCAAACATGCCTACTTTTAATGGCGCAACTTGAGCATGCGGATCAGCATTTTATGTTTGTGTAGTATTTATAGTATTTTGCATTCATATATTCAAGTGTTGATTTCTGCATTAAAATCTTTTTTGTTTTGTTTTTTAAATAAAATTATTATTATACCCCTAAAGTCACTATGACAACATTTTCAGTTGATACTTGCACAATGATTGTATGTATTTATAGAGCTCAAAATAATGGAAAGGGGCAATCCTCTCTTCAAACCTACGATCCAACTGCATTCCAAATCGCCAGTTAATCTTAACTTATCTTCTGAATACTGTCTAGGCTTAAGTTCCTGCTCTGCAATGTCAACTGACCCATACTCACTGTAGATGCATGGTCAATGGTGGTTTGGATTGATGAAAACAATCCCTCCTTCATCATGCAAGTCAGGCTGTAGAACTCGTGCTGCTGATCAATCTCAAATAAACCCAAAAGCTCGCACTGCCGTCTCAAACCTCCCCATCTTCTTCTCTTCAGTGTGCCGGAGCGCTTTACAAAGCCACGAGAAGCCACCGACCTCTGCATCTGACATATAGAAATAATAAATAAAAACCATAGACCATGAAAAACTGCACAGTGAGAGCAGACAGGATTTTCAGGTTTCCAGAGTTGCTCTAGGTTGAAAAAAAATGAAGTAATATGAGAAGAAGAAAGAAGGCATCAAGGCTAGTGACAAACACAAAAGACAACTCAGTGTTAGTTGAGTCTTTAATCAAGTAACTATGGCAACCATCACAACAGGGTATTTCCTGTGCTGAGGTAATAAATGCTGGCGTCCAACCAACAGAGTTCTTTACACATTTAGCTGTTACCATATTTTCTGCCATACCATGAAAAAGCAGAAAAACAACAAAATCCTGTGATAATGAGGATAAGTGATTTAGATAATGGATGGATGGACAGATGAAGCAAAGAGTCAAACGATATAAAATATTCCATAGAAAGTTCATCTTAAAATAATTAGTCATGGTATTTTTTGGCAATTAGTAATGGGAATCATGAAAGAGCCAAAACAAATATTGATTAAAAGCCTCTAAGGAAAAAATGTGAGTGAAGACTAAAAATGTAATGTATCATGCGCTATGTTATGAAAACATTCACTGCTTGAAATGTTTGCCTCTCATGCCGTCCTAGCAACAAACAAATTGGAGTTTACAAACTTGGATGTTGGACCTGAGAGATTAATTAGCTCAGCGCTAGCTAAGAGGCTACAAGGCTAGTACAACACAATGGCGATGGATTTACAATGGGAACAAAGAGAAAACAACATTCTGGGTGCTGCCGTTGATACGTAGTATCTACGGGCCAATGTTGGGCTGCACTCTGATATGTCGGAATGAGAGAACTTAGTGAATATGGCTTTGTAAACGTATGATGAAGATAATGCGTTATAAGTGCACTCTGTTTTCCATTAATGTTTTTTTTTTTTTTTTTATCAAATTAGATTTTTTATTTAATGGATTCCAAAGTATTGTTCCAGAAAAGTACAATATGTAACCGACTCGAGTTGATTCAGGACTTGTGCATTAACGTTTACAAAAATAGAAATATACTGATTTTGGGCGCCACAGTCAGTTGCTAATGATACAAACTCATTCACTGCCAGTCATTATAGAAAATTTTTACATTTCCAATACTCACGTGATATTCCATTCAATAATTATATATAAACCGAATCTACCAAATAACAGAATAGACTCCCTACTTTTTGTCCCGTCCCGTTCTTTTATAATTGACAGCAGAAAAATGTAGGTTTGCCAAAATACAGCCATTTCTCCCATGGACTCTGAAACTGTGTTTATTTCCTATAAAATGGGGCAATGATGTCATCTACCGGTGGTTGGGCATCAGTAAAGTTGTTTCCAAGTTTGATATTTACAGTGGAGCATGCTCAGATTCGCCCCCATTTAGCACCGCTCTAAAAAATACAATTGACAAGTATACTTGTCAAAGGCAGTGAATGAGTTAAACTAAATGACTGAAAATCAGTTTCCGTAAAGGAGACATGCATTTTTTTTCCTCCCACAATATAAAACAAAATCTCTGATTAAAATGTTTATGAACGCCAAGGATCAAGAAATAAAGCATACTTTTCACCGTATTCTACTATTCAGCCTTGCATAACCTCACCAAAACTTGCATCAGTTCGATTAATTGTGCTACTCCTTCCGGGAAGACCACCTTGGCCACTGGGCGACAGTTTTATTCAGCAAACAGACACAAACAATAAAAAGCCACTACTACACTTAGTAAGGGGCATACAATATTATTAGGTGTTTTTCGCCGACCAAAAATAATGTATGTCTGTCTGTCTCTGTCTTGCTCCACTGTTTGAGCTAAAAAAAATAAATAAAAAAAAAATAAAAACAAAAATTTGGTGGGAGGAAATATTCTAAACAAGAAAGAACCAAAGAAATAAAAAGAGAAAGCGAACCAGCGCTGCTGCAAGAGGTTGGTGACTCTTACAGATGAGACTCTTCAAAGAAGAAAAGGCCGTTTGATCTGCCGTATGCTTATTCTAATCAGCCACCCCAGTCCACCCACTTGGCAAATCCAATCACAATTCAGTACACCAGCGGTCCTCAGAAACTGTTTTGAGACTACAGATTTAAGTGTCGTGGTTGGCTTGCAGGGGAGGATATTGAGGGGGCAGCACAACAGTCGGAAAGAAAATCTGTCTTCCATTTTAATAACTACAGATATATATTTTTTTTTAAAGAAAATAATTGGTTTCATCATCAACACGCACCATCAGCATTGGAGGCCCTCAAGGATGTGTCTCCTCTCCACTCTTCTTCCTCCCTAACGATTGCATCTCAACACCACCCGCTGTCAAAGACATGAAATTTGCAGACGACGCCGCAGTCGGCAGCCTCATCAACGATGGTGACGAGTCAGCATATCAACAAGAAGTGGCGCGGCAGGTGTGCTGGTGCAGCCAACACAACCTGGAGTTGAACACACTAAAGACTGTAGAGATAATCGTGGACTTCAAGATACATCCATTCGCCACATCTGCCCCTCACCCCGTCATGTGTCAACCATCGGAAATTTGAAGTTCTTAAGAATCACTGTCTCTGAAGCACAAGTGGGAGAACAACATCAACTCCATCCAGAAAAAGGCCCAGCAGAGGACATACTTCCTCTGGCAGCTTAGGAAGCACAGCCTGCCACAGCAGCAGTCACTGAATCAGTCCTTTATTCATCCGTCACAGTCTGGTTTGGTGCTGCCACAAAGAAGTACACAATCTGACTGCAAGGGACAGCTAGGACTTCTCTACAGATCATCCATTACTTTTTGATGAAATCAGAGGAAGACAAAATCATGCAAGACCATCTTCACGGGATAAGAGAAAACAATAGGTGTTTTTCCACCGCCGGAACTTTTGGAGAACTTTTCAATTTACCTTGGTAAAATTGAGTTTGCGCGTTTTTCCACCAACAACAATTACCAGGGTAGTTAAATTCCCCAGGGGGCATCCAAGTACTATCTCAGCAGCAGGGTCTTGCTGAGCCGGGCAGGAACTTTGAGGGGGCGGGCTGCAATGGCCAAGGCTGATTTGTCAAATTTGGGGGCGCTGTTTTTACATCAGCTGGACTCAATCAAACTCATTTGAATTAATTACCGAAAACTGCAAGATGCTGTGGAAACACAAATCATAAATACCCTGCGGAACTTTTACCACCAAGAACTCCCTTTACCCAGAACTCAATTTTCCTGGGCTTGTTGGTGGAAAAACGCCTAATGCTAGTCAGATAGATGTCCATCCTGTGTTCCATGTCTCCCACAGCCAACTCAGCTGAGGATTGTTAGCTAACAGGCCTCATGCAGAACTCGATGATTAGCTGACCGTTTGAAACACCTGTGTTGGCTGAGGGAGACATCGAAAACCGACTGGATAGGGGCATCGAGGATCTGGTTTGAGAACCACTGAGATAGAGCATAGTCAATTTTTTGTTGTTGTTTTTTTGTTTTAGTAAATGTAAGGTAGTAACCGGAGGCTGCCACAGGGTGGCACCCCTCTACAGTTTAATTTAAGTTCACAGGCACTGTGCTTGTGTGGGGCGGCCATCTTGGGTCAGTTTCTTTTTGATTTGGAATAGGTGAGTGTGTTTGTCACGACCATCCATTTTATATCTTTGGTTTAGTAGATCATCCAGGGGTTTTTTGTTCAATTAATCTTGTTGTTAATGTGTGTTAACTTGTCTATTTAGTTTGTGTGAGTGAGATTGGGAATATTAGTTACTTTAACTGCTGTGGTTTGAGTTGTGTGAGTGAGTGCTTCATGCTGTGCTAAATTATACTGTGTATTACCTGGATTTCACTGCGCAATTATAAAGTGAGTTTCTTTTTTATTTGGAATAGGGGATTAAAGCAAAATCATCCAGCCACATTTCGACTCCTGTGCTGCCTCTCTCCACACCACAACACATCCCCACAACCACAACGCAGACTTCGCCAGTGCGGTGGGGCTGGTGCAGCACTCTTGGGTTACATAAAGATAGTGGGGTATGGCTCACACAGATGTAAAAGACAACCTTGAACAATTATTCTTTGAAAACCACTGTGGACGCTGCTTTTGCTGTATAGTTGTTCCTTCTTGCACAAACACGTCATCTTAAAGCTTAGAAAAGGTCTCTCAGATACACTTAAGTGAATTTGAACTCTTACACCAAACCAAAATATTACTCTGCTCTGCTACCTTCTTGCTGACATTGCAGCCTTGTTGTGATATCCACCAACCATGCAGAACCATCCAAAGTATCACGGCGTTTATCAGTGAATAAAGCCTCAAGTCATCTGACTCCAGCTCACCTGTGACCGTAATGAGGATCAGTGCTATTAAAACATTTAACCAGCACAGTGGCCTAGTGGTAGAGTGTCTGCCCTGAGACTGGGAGGTTTTGGGTTCAATCCCTAGCTGGGTCATACCAAACGCTAAAAAAATGGGACCCATTTGCCTCGCTGCTTGACACTCAACATTAAGGGTTGGAATTGAACCAAATGATTCCCAAGCGCAACCCCTGCTGCTCGCCGCTGCCTCGAGATGGATCAAATGCGGAGAACAAATTTGGCCCCACTTAGTTGGGTGTGACAGTCAGTGGTACTTTAACTTTAAAAGAAAGGAAGTTTTACGGAGTGAGTCTCAAAGGGTTTCACACACTGACCGTTGATAAGTATTCATAACATCCCACCTTAACCCCACAAGGAGTGCAAGGAAAAAGTAAGAAGAAGGAGGAGAAAAAAAAACATCTGGGAAAAAAAATAAACCTTGAGAAGGGTCTGGAGATGTTAGAAGCCCCCTTTCAGGATGACCAGGCTGCAATGGAGAGCGTGTAATTTTATCACGTGATTTCATCGATAATTTATGGCAACAGCAAACCAAAAACCCAAAAGAAGAAAGATTATACGGCAAGTGGTATAAGTCAAGCTCCAGATTTAAACCCAATAGAGCATGTATTTTCTCAAGAAGAGATTCAAGGAATTACGCCTCCAAAACAAACAATAATTGAGAAAGGCTGCTGTGAAAGCCTAGAAAAGCATTACAAAGGAAAACTCCAAAAGTTTGGCAACGTCAATACAGTATGTCACAGGCTGGGTGCAGTTAATGCAAGAAAAGGACTTTAAACTAAAATTCAAGTGTTATTACTCTGTGATCACTTTTCCTTTCCAAAATATGTGATATTGTGTTGCAAATAATGCCTTATTCCAAGTTAGGTATCAGATCCAATTGTCAATAGCCTACCTGTCAGAAAAAGCTCAACCGCGCTGATCTCACAACTGTGAACTAGCTAATATTGTGTGTGAAGGGCTACGCAGTGGCAAGAACCTCCAAATGAAATTTAGGCGGGAAGTCCAGGAGTTTAAAAGGGATCACGAGGCCATACAGCAATCAGAATGGATCCAGACCAAGCCACTAAATCTTACGGGCAATTGTCTAGGGCCCGTGGGCCACAACCTGCCAGCCAAAGGTTACTACGGAATTTGCCCAAATTAATTGATATCATGATTATAAGTGCATTCATTTGGAATTCGACAAGGTGGTGCATTAGGTACAGATAGAGATACATTGACCTGACTTGGCCAAGCCTGGGCTGCTGACTTTTAAATTTCTTGTATACAAATGAGTAGGGTCTCTTGAGTGTCTAAACTGCCTGTCATTGGTCGAGTGAGCAGCTCGGCGAACAAGGAAGTCTCGCCGGCTTGCAATGGAGCGCTCCAGCAATGGACAGCTATCTTGTCAACTGTCTGCTCTCACTTGTTGTCTAATAACTCAAGTCGCAAGTTGAGGTGACAGGTGGACAAGATCATCCAACCCAAAACATACTTAGGACCGCCCCCTCATTTGAATAACATTTCAACTTGGCAGTACAGTCCAAAACTGCCAAAATTCAAAATAAATAAATGACCAGTGTTGCCACAGTTACCTTGAAAAAGTAACTTAGTTACTTTACTGATTACTTGGTTTTAAAAGTAACTAAATTGCGTTACTGATTACTTGATTTTAAAAGTAACTAAGTTAGATTAAAAGTTACTTTTTTAGTTACTTTCAGCAGCTGCCGATAACACCATCTCAACATAAAAATAATGCAGTAGAAACGGAGTTCCAAATACTTTATTGAAAGTGCATTTTTAACATGAAAATAAAGTTGTTTTTTTTATGAAAAACAAAATAGGCAGTCTCTCTTGACTTCTTGTAACGTAAATACTTTTTATAAAACAAGAAATAAAAATCTATCCAGGTTGAAAATGAAAATCCCCTAAATTCCTCTATTGTTTGTTTGTTCCGCTATTCCAGTGTGTACACATGTATCAGTTTGAATATTTATTAGTAGTTATTGACAGTTATAATTGTTTTTTGGTTTGTTTGTTTGTTTTTTCTCTTCAAAATAAGGATCAGGAAAACAAAAGGTTGATAATTTAATGTTAAATATAAATATTTAACCTTTAGACAGACACCAACACAATTAAACAGAATATTTGCACATTGTGAAGTATTTCAGAAACATAAATTTAAGACATGAAATAAACCTACCGTCCAGCCAAAAGAAATATGAAGCCACCTTATGGAACAATAAATCTATCAAACACATTTTAACCACTTAATATATGCAAAAATATTTCCAAAAGTTCATTTCCCTTTTTAATCAACAATTTTTGTATTTAACAATTGTTTTTTCTTTTGTCATCACTTTCATTTTTGGTTAATGTATGACATCTTTTTTTGTTTTTTTAATCTGAGACACGATGATGACCACAGAATCACTACTGTTTATATTTTGTTTTTTGGGCTGTCGTAATCGCGGGCACGTCTCAGTTCTCCTATCTGCTGCTCATGCTAGTTGTAGACATTGACAGGGAGCCACAAACTGAGAAATGAGATACTTGCAGTGTGCTTTTAGCATAGCTGGTGTGTTGGCTGTGGGACATACCTGTGTCGTTTGAATCCATGCATTGGATCGTCACGGGAGTTATTCTTTTTGGCTCGCGCGCAGTACCAACGCCGGCCCGGGACATACAAGTGCACCGAGAGGACTCGATAGCCATGGGAAATACCGAGATGTACGGCACCGGCTTCTGCTAACTGTCTCCATTTGTATGTTGTCACTCGTTGCGCGCGCGCGCGCCGTGTCGCGAGCACGGAAACACGGAAGTAGCTTGAATAGTGATGCTACTGAAATGTAAACAAAACAAGTAGAGCACGGCACTCTTGCTATTGTTATGAAAACCATAAAGCCTCACTCGCAACCGATACGGTCGTTTAGCTCCCCTTGACGAACGATGGTTCGGTCGAATCGTTTTTTTGTTCCACCCCTACTGAAAACGTAACTTGTCTGACGTCACTCCCCCTGGCGAGAGGGCGGAGACGACCTCATCCCATAATGCTTCACGGACCAGTTGAGGATGGAAATAAATTATTTTTTTTACCACTTTTATGGTCCATAATGCACACTTTTTTTGTTGTGTTGTGTGCCTGTTGGTTAATAAAACTAGTAGTAAAAGTATCATCACTTTTGTTTTGAATGTGCAAACCATTCATGACCAGACCATGGCTGAATTCAGTGTGGTGATCAATGACTTCTGCCTCATCTTCGTAGTTAGCAGTAGTTGTTTGTGACTGTTACAACAGTGAGATAGTTTGCCTTCTTCATGAAAATGTGGAGTAACGCATTGATTCTCTGGACAGTAACTTTAATCAGACTACTTTGTAGAATAAAGTAACGCGTTAGACTATTAGTTACTTTAGAAAGCAACTTTTTTGAGTAACGCGTTACCGGCAACACTGTAAATGACTAGATAAATAAATGGCTAAATAAATAAATTACTAAATAAAAAAATAAATGACTAAATAAATGACTAAAAGTGAAAATAAAAACGGATTTATTTCCATTTATATTAAATTTTTTTTTAGATATTTTCGAATGATATTTTTTTATATTGATTTTTATTTTTAGTCATTTATTTTTTTAAATTTTGGCAGTTTTGGTCCTCCATAGGTGACGGCCTATTGTGAGATGTTCTGCCACACTCAAGGACTTTTCACATCTTCATCAAACTTTGCCAAGCTTGAGGGAAAAACAACAAATATGCAATTAAAATCCAAAAAGCTAGTAATGTCAGTCAACTTTCAAACAAAATTGGCCAGCCAAGATGGTAGTACCCAAAAGTCAGATTGGTCTGTGCATCTATCATTAGAAACACTGTTTTGGAATATTGAAAGTAACACATTTTAAATAAATAAATAAATCAGATTTGATGGTTTAGTCACTGATGGTTCCCAAAAGTGTTATGCTTCTTTTTCACAAAAGTGCAAGTGAAATTTATTTATCTTCCCTGGGAGCTCTGCACATCTATAACACCAATACTGTACTACATTTGCTTCTGGTCAGAACAGATAGTAATGTCATGACTTGAAATGTGAATGTTGGACTATCAGGATTGTCAGTTTTTTCTCCAAGCCAAGCGCATCTTTACTCTGACAGGTTGACAGCACCACAGAGAGCAGCTACAGTACAATCCTTGTTTTTGCCATGTTAACTGTACAAGCGCCATCATTATCACGGGTCTCGGGAGGGCAATTAGATTTCATGTCACAAGCTCTCAGGTCACCCCTCCAAAAATTCATATGAGACACAACCTGTCAGCTTTAATGCCGACGGAGCTCACTCTGTTTAATTAGGGAAAATGTAATGCTAGTCTAACCAATGATGTGTTGACAGTTCACAGCAAAACAAACACGTGTGAATTTACTCCAAATATGACGAACTCACATTTTATGACGGATAAAATTTTTGAATGAACAAGTCTTACCTGACTGCTGTGGTGGACGACGAAAAGAATGCGCGCACGCGCGTGCGTGTCTGTGTCACTATCACATGTCAGCTCATAGCGTCATGACGTGAAGCGGAGTCTGTTCCAGAGGCGACAGTCACAGAGCTGTCCAAAAGTGAGGCAGATGCGTGTCTGGGTTTAGGGGTGGGTGGGATTTATATTGGTAGCGTGGTTGCTGTTGGAGGGCGGGAAAGAAGATGCATACATGATATGTCTAATATGCGCACATCATTTTGTCAGACAAGTTATATTTAAGTGATTTCTGGATTGAAAAGGTCTGGAGGCAATTAAGGTTTGGGTGTGGTCAAACTCAGCTTAAAAAATAAAATAAAATAAAAAACAAACAAAAAAACATTTAAAAACAATTACTTTTTCCAGACAGAACCAGGTAGCTTTGAATAGCTTTTGTTAAAATAAATAAAACAAGTAACAACCCTTTAAAAACGGCATACTCAGGAGTATCTTACATCACTAATCAGGAATTTTGACCCATTTATCTTTGCTCAATTGTTGTAATTCAGCCACATTGGGGGGTTTTCAAGCATGATGAGCTGCCTTTTTCAAGGGATACTTATTTAGACATTTTTGGCAGTCAAACATTAATATTTTGCCTATAATAAATGTGATATTTTCATTAGTTTTCATGTACAATTAGTACATTTAACAACGCATTTTGCAACTGCTGTCGACTAAAAATGACACCACAAGGGCTCAGGTAACCAATCACAGCTCAGCTTGTGAATGTCACATGACCAAACCTAGAAAACAGGTGAGCTGTGATTGGTTACCTGAGCACTGGTGATGTCATTTTCAGTTGACAGCAAGCTGTAAAATGTGTCTTTAAGGGTACTAATTGTACATGAAAAATAATGAAAGTATTAAATTAATTATAGACAAAATATTGACTTTTTATTGCTATAATGGGCCAAAAAAGTGAAGTATCTCTTTAAAGGTCATGCCACAGCATTTCATAATTAGAGTCAGGTCAGGTCTTAGGGATGAAGGATGTAACGATATCCAAACATCACGATACGATATCACGATATGAAGGTCACAATATGATAATCATCACAATATTGTGGGGGCGTTGGCGATATTTAAAAAAAAGATCACAATATTGTAAAAAAAAAAAAAAAAAAAAAAAAGGCTCATACTAAAACAAGCACAATATTGTGCTTTTGTACATAATAGCAATGCATATAAACCACCTACAATCTCTAATAATATTGAGGCACTTACTTGCTAATGCAAGCACACATTGATTGCTTCACAAGCAAATTAGGTTTCCCTTCATCTGACAATTAGCACAGATAGTAAACATAGAAGGCCAAAACATCCCGAATGAAAATTAAATTGCACTAAACTAACCACTAGAGGGTGTTAGAACTACACAAATGGAAATCAACCTGACATTTTTTAACAGATGTGTTCCTTTTAAATATTGTGACCATGACGACGACCCTATTGTGGCAGTTTTAATATCACGATATCTCCCTTATCGTTACATCCCTACTGAGCGTAGTGCCTGCCCTTGTTGGGAATGGTGGCATGGAGACCGTGCCCTGGGGCTTCTTCGGTCCCCTACCTCACGTGCTCACTCTGCATCTTGGGCATTTGCTGCGTTCGCAACCCTTGGGGTGGTGAACAGAGCTGGGGGAGGGGGGTTGCCTTTGGATCCTCTCCCTGGTGGTCCTGTTGCTGCACCCCCAAGCAGCGCCAGAAAAGTCAAGTAGAGGTTGGCACGGCCACTTTACAGTCAAGAGGTTCTCGGTTCCAATATGAGCTCACATCTCCATGTGGCGATTTCACATGATCTAGCCTTCTTGTACAAGAAGATTAATTGAAGGAAACATGGTTACAGAGACACAATTTGACAACATAGGCAGTATTTTTGCACCTGTTTCAATGCCAGTCATCTACTGTTAAAAGCAGCCATTCAGACAGAAGTTGTCAATAAATGTATATTTAATTCGGCCAAAAAAGGCAAACAAAACTAACGTACACAAACAAAAGACAAAGCAACATTGATTGAAGAGTAACAATTCAAATGAGGTGTCCTTGTTCTTCAAAATTACTGTCCGTTTGATAATTTGTTTATTTATTTACAAAAATATCTCTTGGTGGGTGAACTATTAAGGAGCCATTGGCAGAGAATGGAGGGAATGTTTCTATAGATTTACAGTTCCACACTATGTCTTCAACAGCAGTCACATTTTGAGATTAGTTTACTTTTTTGGGTTTGTGATTCTTCCAAAGGACTATCGCGGTGAAGGCCCCTGTGGAGAGTAAAGATGGCATTTAAATGACAAACACACTAAACTGATTTCATCAAAGTGAAATAGGCGTGTGGCGATATCCATGCATTAGTGTGGACATTTGACATGCGTCTTACCTATACAAAGGAGCAGAACTACAGCTGCAATGCCAGGCAGAATGACTGAGTATTCCCGTGGGAGAAAATACTTGTGTAATACATGATCACTGTCCATGAAAGGCTAGGAATTGACAAGATATCAAACATTTCAGTTAAAAAGCTGTGACTATTAACAGTTGCGCAACAAAAACAATTACAACACATTTAAGTAATTGTGACAACAAATTAGGGATGAATGAGTTTAACTGCAATTGTTTTTTCCTCATATTGTGATTAAATATAGGATCTCCACAATGAGGACTTTTGTAGCCTAAAATTTGATTCTACTACATTACGATGTTGATTTGAATTAGGGATGCACGATATTGGAAAAACATGCGATATGCGATATACTTGCTGAACATAGCGATATCGATATTATTGCGATATTTAACATGTACCTAAAGAAATTATATTTTTATTACCTAATGAAAGAAAAACATTTTTCATGGGGCAAAATAAGCAACCTTCATGTCATCTTAGTTAATTAATTGTAATTATGTCTTGATAATTTTCAACTATTGAATGGCGGTGCACGTTTTAGTTAGCATCTGACTGGTCAAATTCATATAAAAAGCATGAAATTCCATAGAAAACCTATTGCGTGCCTTTGCGATATCCATATTGCAAGGGCCAATATCGCGATATCGATATTTTTTCGATATATTGTGCAGCCCTAATTTGAATGCAATTTAACATTCAGCCCGATAGCAAATAAGAAGCAGAAAAAGATTTGCTTGTTCACTTGTATTTAACCAGACTACAAACTAAGCCTACGCATATTACACTAAAGTAGAACTTAAGCATCCAAACATACCAGGACAATGACCCAGATAGAATAGTAAGTAAACAGCATGAGGCTGAAGACAATAAGACTCATGCCTGCTGCTTGATCCACTCCGGTAGCCTGGAAACAAAGTCGCACAATAAACAGGATGAGTTCCCATGAAAAGGGGAAAAAAACAGCATATGAGTGGCCTGACTTCAGTGAAGTAAAGTTCAATTCTCACTTGGTGACCGTGTGAATAAGAATGAATGTTTGTGCGACAGACTGGTGAGCAGCCCAGAGGGTACTTTGCCTTTTGCCACAAATCAGCTGGGATAGGTGGCCATGAACAGAATTAGTATGGTTGTGGTATGAAAAGGAATGGATGGATGGTGTAGAGAGAAGTAGGTGTTGAATGTTTTACAAATATATAATTAGCTTTCCAACTGCCACCATCATGACCATGTCTTAAGTGTTAATAAGAAATGAGCTAGGTTTTATTCCTAAAGTAATATTTGACATTGTTGTAAGCCACTGTAACATTTTGCACCGTTTCAACACCAACGCCACACTTAAACACACAAAAACAAGAAAATTCAGTAAAACTTAAATTAAAATGGAGTGCACAAAACACTCTGCCTAAATAAATGCATTTTTGAAGACTACCGTAAGTGCAAATGTATTTCATTTAAATATTCGTACTCATTCACATACCACTAGAAGGAGCCCATGTATCACATGTGGTAGATGAAGCACATTTGTACCGTAAACGCAGTAAAAACACAATGCTAACACCGAACAATAAAATTCTTACTTTGCTGGTCCCTCCCACTTTGACAAAGAATATAAAAGATCATAGACGAATCGAATCAATGGCAGAAATGCAATTTGGATGACGAGAATAAGGATATTTTTAGATAGTTTCAGCCATCGATATGAATGTGCTGGAGCCCTTGCAGTATTATTATCATATTGTAGTATTTTAGGACAAAAAAAAAGAAAAGAAAAAAAGAAAAAAAAGGACATAATTGGCAGATTGACTATAGTATGCATTAACACACACTGTCAAACATCACTGCATCATGATCAATCGTTGCCAATACACGTGTTATGTTCTACGACACAAAACTACTACAACTATATTATCAAGAAAGCTGTGGCCCATTGAGGTGTTTTGTTTTGTTTTTCAACAAAAAATTCCTGACCGAGCATTTATCCACTTAATTTCAAAAGATAGTTGCTAAATCAACTAATTCTTTTACGAGAAGAAAAAAAAAGTGAATATCATGAGAGCATAAGATACAAAAACCAAACGTACGTGTGGAGAACAGTCCCTAATGTTTCAGACACCCGAAATGCATGTGTCCTCCACTGACCAGCATAAAGCCAATGCTATGATCGTGTGGGGCTTCGTTTAATATTATACCCCAAAATGTCGCATAAACCAGCTTTATAGCCCCATGTTAAACCTCATCGTCTTAAAATCTCTTACCATTTCCTGACAGGTATTATTTGCTGACGCTTCCTGGTTGTCTTCTTCTTCACAAATCCGACTGCTGAGACGCGGTTAAAAATATATGCTGCTCCCTCCTGGTCAATAAGCAACACGTCGAAATTATTTGAAAGTACAGTACAGTAAAACTCAACTTGTACAAAAATAAATAAAATAAAATAAAATAAAATAAAATAAAATAAAATAAAATAAAATAAAATAAAATAAAATAAAATAAAATAAAATAAAAATGATATTGACACTACATGTTCACTTTGTTTACCTTTTCCTGAAACTTTGTGCTGATGTCCTGAAGCTTTGTGAGCTCACTAACAAACTATGGAAGGATATACTGTAGTAAGATTTATTTGCTTTGCGGTAACCTTATTGAAAAATTTGTTTTATTCTATTAGCATGTTATTTATGGTTATTTTGTAAAGAGTGGTAAAGATGACAAAGAAATAGTTTTTGTGGTGAATTTGCTAATTATATTAGCAAAGTTTTACATAGATAAATGTACATTTTGAAGTCACAAACCACTTTTATTCAGATTTTATAAAGCCTTTGATTTATATTAGCAATTACTCAATGTCTGCCAGAATAAAAAGGCTGGTAGGACTTTGAATGCATGTGCAAGATCTATGATTTAAGTTATGGATAAAGAGTGACATTTCATTTTCATGAATATATTTTTGTTTTGCTTTATGAGTGTTGTATCACCCCTGCAATTTTGTATATTTTGTGTTTTGGGGTATGTTTTATTGTCACAATGTATTGATCGCTGTGATAATGTTTGTTGTTAGTTTGCAACAGTTGTTCAATATACTACATTAAAAAAAAACTCAACTTGTACATCATTCTATTATTTGTCTCCCATTCAAAATATTAATATTTAGTTAATCAAGAAAAAAAAACCTTTAAATTTATAAATGCATACAATTTATGTTGCAACTAATTTGCGGTACCTGCCTTCAGATTATTAGATTTTATTTTGAGTTATTTAATCATTCCAGATTCACCTATACTTAACTCCCAAAAGTTTGGGCTTCAGGGTAAACATTCAGGATTAAAGTAAAACGCACTAGAACCTTTACAGATTCATTTATTTTGACTTCTTTGTTGGAGAAAGGCTGCACATACCCATGGATTTTAATGGTATATCAATGCTTTATCGCTTGTAATATATAGGGCAAAAATTGATTTTGTAAACATGTTTACATGTCTGGTTTAAAAAAAAAAGACGAGTTTAATTTAAATTTATTTAGGCACAAATACAGTATTTCAGGGGAAAAACCAACAACTGCAATCACCAATGTTCATATTTATTCCCATTGTCATATTATCCTCCAGAATATTTAATCACTAGGTGCAGAAAATAAAGTGGTGAAAAAGTCAATCTTATTGCAGGGTCTAATATACATCACATGTGTTGAGGTCCTGCATGTTTTCAAGGTTTCTCTACTCCAACACACCTGATTCAATGATCAGGATAATTATCAGGCTCCTGCGGAGGTTGCTGATGAGCTTTAATATGAATCAGCTGTGTTGAACGTAGGAAAACTCTAAAACATGCGGGACTTTGACAGCACTGATATACATATTCAAGTACAAAGAAAACAAACATAGTAACAAGTTAAAGAATATACACAAAAAAAGAACAGTTTCCCCTCTTACTGTAAATACTGACATCTCATTTTACAGTATCTTTCACGTCACATACAAAAACTAGAGACCAGCCTGCTGGTCTGAAAATATAACAGAGTGAACAAGTCAAGACAATTCTTTACAATAATATGTTTTATGTGTCCCCACTAGTCAAAGCATGGCAACACAACGTGTTATCTTCTTGCATGAAATTATTTGGTGAAATATATGAAATGCTTTGATCTTCCTTCATAAAGGAGGTCAACATGTGTTGTCATGAACCAGCACAACACAATTTATCGGAATCAGCCATCTTTGTCGTTTACATTCACAATTTGAGTGTCGTTACTGCAACTTCCCACCTTCCTCGAATGCAGCATTAGGCAGTGGGATGTCATTTACAGTCGACAGCAAGTGACAAAATGGCCGCCCGAGATGGATTTAAAAAAAATTAATAATATTAATAATAATAATGGTGGGTTTTGCATCTTAATTCATATTTTACAAACACAATATGATTATGTTTAGACTAGTGGGGAAAAAATCTAACATATTATTATTATTATTATTATTATTATTATTATTTGTACGTGACTTTCTATGGAGGACCAAAACTGCCAAAATTCGAAATAAATAGTAATAATAATAAAATAATAATAAAAAGTGAAAAGAAAAATCAATATAAAAATATAATTCGAAAATTATATCTAAAAAATTAAATATAAATGGAAATAAATCCGTTTTTATTTTCACTTTTAGTAATTTATGTATTTATTTAGTCATTTATCTTTTATTTAGTAATTTATTTATTTAGTCATTTTTTTAAATATATTTATTTAGTCATTTATTTATTTTGAATTTTGGCAGTTTTGGGCCTACTGCCAAAGAAATGTTATTCGAAAGAGGGGGCGTGTCCACCTGTCACCTCAACTTGCGACTTGAGTTATTAGACAACAGGTGAGAGCAGACAGTGGACAAGATAGTCGTCCATTGCTGGAGGTCTCCTTTGCAAGCCGGTGAGACTTCCTTGTTCGCCGAGCTGCTCACTCGAGTCTAACCCAAAACATGCTTAGGACCGCCCCCTCATTTGAATAACATTTCGACTTGGCAGTAGGGCCCAAAACTGCCAAAATTCAAAATAAATAAATGACTAAATAAATAAATAAATAAATAAATGACTACATAAATATCTAAATAAATAAATGACTAAATAAAATAAAAAACTAAATAAATAAATAAATGACTAAAAGTTGAAAATAAAAAAGGATTTATTTCCATTTTTATATTTTTTTTAGATATAATTTTCGAATTATATTTTTATATTGTTTTTTATTTTCACTTTTAGTCATTTATTTATTTATTTATTTATCTAGTCGTTTATTTATTTCGAATTTTGGCAGTTTTGGTCCTCCAAACTTTCCACTTCGGGAAAATGTCATCATGTTTTGGGTCATATTTATGAGGTCAAGAAATATTCACAAGGGCCACCGTCCATATACGTAATTCCACAATAGTAGAATTTACAGTAGTTTAAAGTGCAAACAAATTTGTGTTGTTTTTCTGTCTTTAATTTCTCCAACAAATGTTTAGCAGTGGCTAAGTGAAGGTCTATTGCTTATGGTATTGATAGTACTTTTACTATAACATGGGATATACTTGCACTGTATGTACTACACACCCACATTGACATACACTAACAAAGTGACACTGTCAGTAAGCACAAATTTGTCCGTTGGAGGGAGGTTCCATTGTTTACACTGACAATCTTGGTACATTGAATGCTTTGTGGTGTCCCAACCGTGGGACGGGCGTCTCTGCAGCTCCCCACGCGCAATGTGACAAGAGCAAGAGTTTGCACAAACAGTTCAAACATGTAATATGGATTTTTGTGTTACATAAACAAGTAACATCCCCATAATATATTGCATCACTTACAGCAACTGTCAGGAGACGAAAGTGCAAAGTAAATTCAAGTTAGGCCGTTCTGAAATGACTGTAGTGATGAAAAATATGTATGTACAAATATTGTACTTACAAGTTACCAAAAAAAAAAATAGGAGTGGTTTTTAGGTAAATGGTACTGAAGTAGGGCACAACATTAGGGTGTTATTGCTACTGCTATGATGAACCCTTACTTGAGTGGTCTATAATAACCGTGGCCAGCCTTGAAACCTCTCATTTTCCCTTACTGTGCCACCCACTAAAAATAGTGGAAATACAACAAAGTTGTGAAGTTGTGTTGTCGTGTTGAGCATGTACATTGAGTGTCCAAACTCCTTCGGCTTCTGAACACATATTAAGTCAGTCATCTACTTTATTTCTTGACTTTTTTTCCTGCTGCAACTATATTTCCCTCATACATTTATGTTCTTTTCACTGTGAATTCAATATAGATTGAACTTCACACTAGGGCCCAACCGATATGCACTTTTTGAGGCCGAGGCCGATACCGATTTTTGGCAGAAAAAAATACGGATTACTGATTAATCTGCCGATTAGTTATTAAAAATATATATAATACAAATACTGACAGCTAAGGCTGTGTGAAAGTGCTATATAAATCAAGATAACTTGACTGCTCCTGTGCGTTTTGGCCTCTTGGGGGCAGTGTGGTGCCATGCATCCATGGCGTACACACTTAAAGTGAGTACAGAAGAAGGTTGCGATTGAATTCTATTAAAATAACTCGTTTTTCACACATTGGGAAGAATTTGTGCCTTTGCGTAGTTTTATCTCATCTGTGAGTATGTGTTTCCACAGGATTTGTGTGTGGATATTCGTTATTTGAAGGAAAAACACTCCTGAAGTCAATGCTAACTTCCTGTCTTCCTTTTAGCATTTGCTAACTTCCTGTTCGTGCTAGGCTAGCGATGTTTTAGAAACGAAGCATGTTTTGTATTTAAATATACAGCAGATGAAATTCTTTACGTTGTGTGGTTAGTTTTACAGTTAACTCCAACTGCGGTGTCATTAAACAGCTTAAAGGACACTTAGGGACAACGGAATAACCAGAATAACATACACTACACTTGCTAGTTGCTAATGCTATGAAAGCAAAATGGTGCATTCAGGGCACTTTCAAAGTGTCAGAAACTTTGTTTTTCTTCGCTAATGTTTTAAGGGGGAAATAATTGGCCATTTGGCCCAATTGGCCGATTGTTTTGGCCGATGATTGAAGGCCAATAATCGGCCGCCGATTATAATCTATAATTGGTCGGGCCCTACTACACACTATTGAACTATAAAGGGAACACTATAGCAAAAAAAATAAACACAATTGTGATTTTTAAAGCTGGTTTGCTGTTTTTAGTTGTTTTTTTTCTTAATCTCAATGAAATTCAGAGTTTTGACTGTGGCTGTTATGACATTAAAGTAGATCAAATGGGAAAATCAGATGGACTGGTCTGGAAAGATAAAACAAAGCTGACATTTGTTAAAGAGCATTCAGATACAGTACATACTGTACAAGATACAGTCTTGCATATGGCCTGCCATATGAACTGAAAAAAAAATGAATAAAAACAAAAAAACATGTTTGCCATTTAGCATGCAATGTGCATTGCTTTAAAGAGGTTAATATTAATCCTCTTACTTGTGTGCAAGATTGTGTAAGCAGGTGAATACAAGGATCACATAGCTCAGTCATGAACAGAATAAAAGCTTTGGGTCCACTTGTGTTCTTCTTTTGTGCCACCTAATCTTGCTTGATTTGACACCTGCTTTTAGATAGTGTGATGGGATTCAATTTATCTGTTCCTTTTATCGCGTGAATAAGATATGATTTGTTTACATTCATAATGAGAAAGATGTCCAAATAACTGTCCATAGGAATCTTATGAGCTCCTGGTGGACTGAAAAAATAATAAAATAAAAAAATAAAATAAAGCATAAATCATCATTTCTTCAGTGTTCTACTACGTGAAGTATTCTCTGGAGGACCAAAACTGCCAAAATTCGAAATAAATAAATGACTAAAAGTGAAAATAAAAATCGCTACAAAAAATATAATTCGAAAATTATATCTAAAAAAATAAATATAAATGGAAATAAATCCGTTTTTATTTTCACTTTTAGCTACTTATTTATTTATTTAGTCATGTATTTTTTTTATTTAGTAATTTATTTATGTAGTCATTTTTTAAATCTATTTATTTAGTAATTCATTTATCTATTTATTTAGTAATTTATTCAGTCATTTATTTATGTAGTCATTTATTTATTTTGAATTTTGGCAGTTTGGGGCCGTATTGCCAAGTCGAAATGAGGGGGCGGTCCTAAGCATGTTTTGGGTTGGACGATCGTGTCCACCTGTCAAATCACTTGCGACTTGAGTTGTTCGACAACAAGTGAGAGCAGACAGTGGACAAGATAGTCGTCCATTGCTGGAGATCTCCATTGCAAGCCAGAGAGACTTCTTCATTCGCCGAGCTGCTCACTCGGCCAATGACAGGCAGTTTGCAACGGCTGAGTCCAACCCAAAACATGCTTAGGACCGCCCCCTCATTTGAATAACATTACGACTCGGCAGTATGGCCCAAAACTGCCAAAATTCAAAATAAATAAATGACTAAATAAATAAGTAAATAAACAGATCAATCAATGACTAAATAAATAAATAAATAAATGACTAAATAAATAAATAAATGACTAAATGGGAAAATAAAAACAGATTTATTTCCATTTATATTTATATTTTTAGATATCATTTTCGAATTATATTTTTTTAGATTGATTTTTATTTTCACTTTTAGTCATTAATTTATTTAATCATTTATTTATTTATTTTGAATTTTGGCAGTTTTGGTCCTCCATAGGAATTCAAGTAATTTGTTGATTTAGAAGTCATAAAAAAAAAAAAAAAAAAAATGTTTTTTTTTTTTTTTTTTAAATCAGTGAGAAAATTATTATTGATTTACTCTAAATTATAAAGATATGTTTAAATATACTATGGAATTGAAACAATGGTTATATTTGATTTGAGTTCATTTGTACAGTGTTAAACGAAGTACTGTATTTTCAAAAGTAGGATTAAATTCTAGCTATAAATGTTTTACAATGAAGGATACAGTAACTCCTGACATTCAACAAGGCTCATCAGG
The DNA here is from genome assembly GCF_051991245.1 of Festucalex cinctus. Classification (NCBI taxonomy): domain Eukaryota; kingdom Metazoa; phylum Chordata; class Actinopteri; order Syngnathiformes; family Syngnathidae; genus Festucalex; species Festucalex cinctus. The sequence goes on along the minus strand of NC_135425.1, from coordinate 7,845,037 downwards.
CTGTTATGCTCATTAATTTTCAAAGGGACGTTCAGTGATCTAGCGCCATCTAGTGGTAAAAGAATAGCATTAGAAGCACGCTGAGCACGCACAATACGGTGGCTCAGAGAGACCATATTTCGCAAGTCTACCATCAATATTATTTTGCGTGAGCAAACAAGCATCTCGACAAGTGAAGGCGACTTGGCAGCCGTTTTGAAACCCGGCGAGCGAAGCCGAAAGACCAAGCTAGCCGGAATTAGCCGGAGCGGCTAACAAGAGTGGCTAGTGGGAGAAGCTAGTTAAAAAAACAAAACAAAATGCTAGTAAAAGCTTGCAAGAGCAAAGCAGAACGTGACAAGCGGAATTAGTGACGATCACCTGCAGGCCCAAGCTGTGGTGGTAAGCTGCGTTCGACCCACTGGGTCCGACACTCGATGCAATGCCACCCGGGCTAACTACTAGGGATGTAACGATCAGGGCAATACCGTGATATCGTGATATTGAAAGTGCCACAATATAGTCGTTGTCGTGTTCACAATATTTAAAAGGAACACATCTGTTAAAAAAAAGTCAGGTTGATTTCCATTTGTGAAGTTCTAGCACCCTCTGGTGGCTAATTTTATAGTGAAATTTAATTTTCATTAGGGATGTTTTTGCCCTTCAATGTTTAAAGGGATACTTGACACATTGAACAATTTTCAGCAGTGAAAAGTTAACATTTTGTCCAGAATGAATTTGATAACGTCATTATCTCTTTGACTGCCAGCCGTTATAAAAACAAAACAAAAAAATCCACAGTGCCAGGCGCTTTTGAGCATTTTACCTCATCTTTCAAGGCAAAAAGAATATTGTTTGCCTTTACTACATATACAATGTGGCTACGAAATGAAAGATCGCATTCCATTCATTGGAATTTTACTAATCATCATGAAACGTCTTTGGCAGTCAAAGAGTTATTTTTCATGAACAATTAATACCTTTTAAAAAGTATTTTTTCTACTTGCTGTCGACTGATGATGACATCACCTGTGCGGAGGAAGTATGTAACAGTCAATCATGGCTCACCTGTTTTCTGGGTTTGGTCAGTAAACTGAGCCATGATTGGTCGTTACTTACTTCCTCAGCACAGGTGATGTCATCATCAGTTGACAGCAATGCCTCAAATATTGTTATTGATATTGTAGATTGTTTATATGCATTGCTGTTATGTACAAAAGCACAATATTGTGCTTTTTTTGGTAGGAGGTTTTATTGTTTTACAATATTATGACCTTTTTTAAATATCGCCAACCTCCCCACAATATTGTGATAATATCGTATCGTGATGTTTGACTATCGTTACATCCCTACTAACTACATTCGCGAAGTTGTCCTTTGGGCATCTGTAGCAGGAAGATGGTGGTGAAAATAGCAGCTCTAGTAAGGTGAGACTACAGCCATATAATATAATTAGTCATTACTAGACCTATGATTATAAAATATATATATACCACTTGTCTATTTTAGGAATGTGCTAACTACGACATCACTATGTTGTCGTTCCTTATATCAAACTCTTTTTTCTTTTTTTTTTTAATCCACGCTTGAGACTGGCGAACCTGCACCAGCCTGTACCACTGTCTATATATTAAAGTAGTCTTATAAAAATGGTGTGTCCTGAAGGCAGATTTGCACACACTTGTGCACGCAGTCACATACAATCAGATCCTGAAGAATCCTGATTCAGCTGATCCTGCGACAGGCAAGATCAAACGATTGAACGAAACGTTCAATGCGTCTCAATGACCACCGCTTCAAAGACACCAGGTGTTACTCTGTGAACAAGCAGAAACAAGTGCATGCTTTGATTACACAGGGGGATATTTTGGTGGAGAAATATGGAGAAAAAAACAAATCCACTACAGTGTACCTGTTGGCGAGCTGGGCCCCACTCAGTGTTGTGGTCCCATCTTTGCTGACAAACAATTGCAAGTTGCTGTCTGTGTGGGGGGGATTTTTTGTTATAACCACGATTGGCCTCTATTTGTGAACAGCAGTTAACAGGAAAGCATTATCAAGACATGTGAAAGTGGTGAAGTTACATGCAAGAAATTAAAAATAAAAATGCTACAAAAACTAAATATTACAGATTACCTCTGAAAGATCAACTTTAAAGGCGCAGTCTGCCGGTTTCACTCAGGAAAATGCACCTTTTAAATACAGGATTTAAACAAACAAACAAACAAACAAACTACTTCTCAATTTACAGGCTAGGTGAGGACAAAATCACCACCAAAGATTAACATAAACCCAGATGTGTAGACTGAGAGAAATTTAAAATGTACATCCTGTATTTAAAAAGTGCATTTTCCTGAGTGAAACCGGCATACTGGGCCTTTAAAGATATTAATTCAAGGTCTTAATCAAGTAAACATAAGCAGATGCCCAAACCTTCATTGTTGCTGTGGTCTGAAAAATTTTGACTCTGAACGATCTTTTCCACGATGTCATCAGCATCAATGCGGGTATCGTCCACGCAGCTATGTTGCCTCTCCATCATGTCATTCTTCCTTCTGTGCAACACAACAAATAGAAGTTGAATATCTAAAAAAAAAATAAGTACAAAAATAAGTAAAGTATCCCTTAAAAGTTATGGTTTGTTTAAAAAATATGTTTTTTTGTGTTTTTTGTTGTTGTTGTTTTTTATAAATCATAGACCAACATAAACGTGGTAAATACGACACAAATTCAATTACTGGTAACCCATATACATATGACAGGGATTTACTTAACTTAACTTCATTACCTGTGCCACACAATGCATTCTGGGAACTATATATACGCAAAACAGATAGATTTAACACATCCGGAACTCATACAGGCAAAGTGTTGCCGCGTTTCATTTGCATTCGTGTTCATTTTTTTTAAACAATAGATTACAGTTGAGCTCCGTAATATAGGGCTGGCCCAAAAATCGCAAAAATCTGCATCTAATTGATGGCAATAGTTTTTAAGTTATCTACCATGTTACCGATTTGGCCCACTTAGTAATATATTTTCGTCCCTGTGGCCCCTGAGCTAATATGAGTTTGACACCCCTGATTTAGGATGTCATCATATCATGTAACCTGGCACCTCAATAGACATTCTGTTTGTGTTCCGTTTTTTTTTTTTTTTTCCTGACACAGACGATGATGACAAACAGCTTTTGTGAATTTTATTTGCTTCTTCTGTGACTTGCACATGTGTTCATCTATTTGTGATGTTTGACAGGAAATTAAATGTAATGAAGATGTGGTCCTCTGTTACAATTTGCTTTTTTTTTTTGTTCGCTGTAAACTAGCTAGCTAGCTAGCTACCGACTGGTTAGCTGCTATATGCTTCAGTTGCGATCAAGACGATTAACATTTTACATTACATCAGTGGTAGATTTTATGCTGTTCAATTGTATTTGTGTGGATTTTTTTGTGAAATAATGTGTTAAAAAAGTAAAGTTAGTTAAAATGCTATTGTGTAGCTACATACCTGTCTACATTGTATACAGTACATTTTCATAATCAGGCAAAATAAGATTTGTACAGTACATGGCATTGAGCTTGTGTGTGTGTTGCTTCATTTAGTTTCTTATCTGGTGATAACTTTTTTTTTCTTTTTTTTTTTCTTTTTTTTTTTGAAGACTTCCAGTCTCCTAGTTTTTTACTGATGGCGTCTGGCTCTGATTCAACAATTTTCAGTCAGACAGAAAAGCCTTGGATGAGGACTGTGACACACTTTCTGATAGACCTCACAGATGTTTCTTGCAATGCTGAAATGGAATGATGGCACTATGTGAATTTGGCTGAAATACGGTTTATATTATGGGAATGACAAATTTAAAACAAGCCCCCCCTCTCCAGAAAAGCTTCGAATAACTTCAATTCCAAACACACTGAATATGTATACTGTACTCTCCCCAGACCCGAAGAATTCTTGAGGAATTTCAAGGATGTAAGCATGCACATTCCCGGGAGTCGAACCCTCGACTGGTATGAGTGTGCTGCTCTACGATCAGTGACGCTCTGGGAGAGTAATGTGGTTGATAGTTAGTTTGCTACAAGATATGTGTGCTCACCTGGATGATCTATTAGACATGATGGCAGCTACGGAGGGCAGCGGGGGTCTCTCTGGTTTGGTGGGAGTCCCTTGCTGACGCAGTTGTGTTGGGGTGGAGGGATGCGGGTGCGCAAACCCACATGAAGCGTTGCTGCTGGAGGAGGTGTTTCGGTGGTGACTGAGATCAGTCAGGCTGGAGGAGCGTGAATGACCGGTGCTGTAACCTATACAAGGAAACAAACTTTGTTTGACCTTTAACAAACACTTAACTGGTGGTGTTTGATTAATGGAACACAAACAGGATACTGGATGATATGCTAACTATTAATATAACAGAAGTGCTGTAAACTGATGTTAAGGGTATACTATACAGCAAAGCGAGGTTCAGTGTCTTGCTCAAGGACACTTCGACATGGTCACCAGGGGTTAGGATCGAACCCACAACCTCACGGACGGGAGACAACCATTCTACCACTAAGCCATGCAGCCGCATATAAGACTTTTCTGTTTTTTTTTTGTTGTTTTTTTTTTACATCAGCCACAAACCAGTTATGTGTGTACAGTACCTCGGAGTTCAACAACAATCTAGGGATGTCACGATAAGGGCAATATCGTGATATTGTGATATTAAAACTGCCACAAGTGCCGCAACTGTGATGTCATTTTCATTCGTCAGCAAGTGATATTGATGAAAACTGCTGGATTTTGCCGCTCAACTCATATTCCATACCGTATTTAGACTAGTGGGGCTGCATAGAACGTATTATCGTCCAGAAAAAAAAAAAGTTTTTGGGGTTGACTTCCCTTTTAATAGTTGCCTAAAGTAAATACTCATTTTGCCACTTGCTGTCGACTGAAGATGACATCACAGTTGCTGAGGGCTCAGGCAAATGTGATGTCATTTTCATTAGTCAGCAAGTGACATTGATGAAAACTGCTGGATTTTGCCGCTCAACTCATATTCCATACCGTATTTAGACTAGTGGGGCTGCATAGAATGTATTATCGTCAAAAAAAAAAAAACGTTTTTGGGGTTGACTTCCCTTTTAATAGTTACCTAAAGTAAATAGCCATTTTGCCACTTGCTGTCGACTGAAGATGACATCACAGTTGCTCAGGGCTCAGGCAATGACCAATCACAGCTTACCTGTTTTATGACACTAAGCTGTGATTGGTTGTTGCCTGAGACCTGAGCAACTGTGATGTCATATTCACTCATCAGCAAGGGATATTGATGAAAACTGCTGGATTTTGCCGTTCAACTCATATTCCATACCGTAGACTAGTGGGGCTGCATAGAATGTATTACTGTCAAAAATAAATAAATAAATAAAAATAAAAAAAGTTTTTTTTGGGTTGACTTCTCTTTTAATAGTAACCTAAAGTAAATAGCCGAAATAGCAGACTCAAAAAGAACCCTACAGAACTTCCCTCCAACTGCACATGTTCAAGGCTACTTACAAACTCCTCGTAACCAGAGCGGAGGTGGCCCCAAGAAATATTTTCTTAAATTACAGTAGTAAAATATGTTTGAATAGGTTTCATTATAGCATCACTAGCCTTTAAAAATGTAAGTAAAATTCCCGACAATGATCTGAGAATAATGAATGCGTCTGACCTGATATCTTGCTATGCTGGCTTGCAAAGCTGGAGTTGCGGAAATGACCAGTGTGGAAGACCTCATCATGGTTGGCGACATTACCCCCATCATCAGGCTGTCCTAAAGCCCAGACATTAAAAAAATAAATAAAAAAATAGTCACACAGAGTCTTGCAAAAATAGTCACTCATATTAATGCTACATATTTCAGGTCTGCAGTTCGTGGAATGGTTTAGAAAAACACAAAACCCTGAAAAGCTGAGGTATTTTGCACAAATGATTCCTTTTTGGTGGAAGACTCAATAACTTAGGAAAGCGCATAAGGGAAGCGAGGATGAACTTGCAATGAGCATGACCTTGATTACTTAGGAAAAGTAGTGGCCATTTATAGCCAATTCGAGCAAAATTTTAAATATTGGGCTGTGAAATTAAGGCAGCAATTATACTCATAAATAAACCCAACTCATTCACTCCCAGCCATTTTCCCTTTCGCTGTTTTACTGGATTTTGCAAGGCCCACAGAATAGTGTGCTCTATTGCTATAAAAACATGGAACGTACCAAAAGAAAGATTAAAGTCTCTTCTTTCATCACGGAAAAAAAGTACATTTCTATCTGTTTCCGTTTTGCAGCAATTAGCATTAGAATATACCTAAGTTTCATCATTATTCACAAATCTATTTAGAACTGTGGGGAAATCAGCTTGTTGATCTCTTATACTCTGCTGCCATCTGTTGGCCGTTTTTGTAATAACTACCATTGCTTCAACCATTCTCTGCAGTCGAGAGGCTGCATCAAAGCCTTCTGTATGCTCTAACATAAAAAAAAAAAAAAAAAAGTATAAATCTGTATCTGGGACACTTAAAATATTTAAAATAGAACATATTTATACGCTTTTGGGTGCAAATGGAGAAGGCTACGAGAATCTACATAATGCAACAACTATTTTAATATTTAAGTAAAAAAAAGTTACCTGAGCTACGAACTGAAGTCTGTTTCGGTTTAAAGGCACAAGGCCCCTCCATAATTGTGCTGAGTGGTTGTATTTTGACGTCAGTGTTATCACCCTTACAGTCCAGCTGCAGGGTTGGATCCTCATCTCTGACAGAGACAGATTTTGCTGTGCTGGGAGGCCTGTTGATAAAACCACACATTTTTTAAATTTTATTTATTTATTTTACTTAAAGTAACCAGAGGGAATTTAACTCCTACAAAAATAAAGACATACATTTTAAAGCACGGATCCCCGGACAGAAGCGCCATCCCAATTGTCACCTAATAAAAAGACAGATTCAGTCAATCTGCTGAGTTGTCCAGAATGAGTGCATGAATTACTTTGAGAATTGAGTTATCCTGGCGTCTGTTTTTTGTGTCATAGCCCTCCAGGATGCAGCAGCGAACTGTGGAACCAGAGCCCGCAAATTCTGCAATGTTCAGATCAGCAAAACCCAGCTGGACATAGTAACACAAGCAGATAAGAGGAAACAACAGAACAGTTAAAGTGGGGGGAACGAATACATACTGAGAACAAAATTTAGGCTACGTATGATTCCCTTTAATATCTTATTTTGTACTTGATCTTTTTTTTTTTTTAGTGTAATTCTGTCTATGTATATAACGTGCATGTTCATAGGGCAGCAGGAATGACTCCGTTCAAGTCAGTAACCCCTTTTAACCTCTTCCTTCAGGATTTTCTACCCATTCAGCACTTTTTCCAACATGAGAGGTCAGCAATGATGTCCTCTTTAAAATATTGTGTGCAAATTGATTCCAGCTGTGCTGCCTCAAATTGTCACAAGTATTTCTCAGATAAGAGTTCTAAACTCTTCTGGTTGTCAGTAAATTAGTTACAACGGCTTTTGGAAATAGTGTATTTATTTGAAGATTTAGCTCCCAAAAGGTGTCACGTGGTTGGTATTTACCTGCCTTTTACCACCGGGAATGTTTTATATATGTTTTATTAAGGAAGAATAAAATCACTTGAATATGTTATCTAAACGTGTACTACTGGATTATACAAAGCACTATTGTGTATAGGAAAATATGTTACCTTTGAAAAGGCCTTTCCTCCTTTAAGTTCCTGCAAAGACAATTATAAATCAATAAAATGCAATAATTTTCCATTCGATAAAACAAAATTAGATTTAAATTGAAATGACCACAATACTGAAGGCGTATAAATCAAAAATAGTTTCTTTCATTGTTTCTCACCAACATTAATAAGAATTCTACACATATAGATCAACAGGTTTCACCAGTAAATGTTTGGTTAAATTTAATTATTAGTGAAGTGTCGCTGGTGTTTACAACACTATGGAGATGCAGAGGAATGGCAAGAACCAAGGCAGACTTTGTGTAATTAATCATGCAACTCCCTATATAGCATAAACATGGACTCACGCAACATTGCGGATCAAGCACGACAGCCTACTGAAACATTATCATGTGCTGGAAAAGACACGCAATCTCCGCGCAACTTTAGATACTGCACTACTTCTTCCTACTCGTTTTGGACATATGAATTCTGACCTTTTTTTTTTTTCCACTTTTGTTTTTGCATGTTCGATGATCAATCGTGCACAGGGTGCTCGTTTATCACATCTGATGAGCATTTTTATTAAATATGATAAAACAGTTTATGTGCCTCGTCAGTGTTGCTGTTTGCGTTGGCAATGGAGTTTAAATGGGCACAGCAATTGATTCTTTAATATCTATGTATGACCTTAATTAGTCAGGGTTTGTGGTGTGGAGTAGGGATGTAACGATATCCCAACATCACGCATCATGAAGGTCACGATACGGTAATTATCACGATATTGTGGGGGTGCTGGCGATATTTAAAAAAGATCACAATATTGTAAAAAAAAGAAAGCTCATACTAAAAACCCCCCACAACATTGGGCTTTTGTACATAACAGCAATGCATATAAACTACCTACAATCGCTAATAACAATATTGAGGCACTTACTTGCTAATGCAAGCACACATTGATGGCACAAGCAAATTAGGTTCCCCTTCACCTGACAATTAGCATAGATTTTAAGCATAGAAGGCCAAAACATCCCTAATGAAAATTAAATTGCACTAATAAACTAGCCACTAGAGGGTGGTAGAACTGCACAAATGGAAATCAATCTGACATTTTTAACAGATGTGTTCCTTTTAAATATTGTGAACATGACGACGATATTGTGGCAGTTTTAATATCACGATATCACGATATTGCCCTTATCGTGACATCCCTAGTATATACCATCACTATTTCAAATATTTTCACCTAAAAACTGTGAATTCCTTCCTATAACGTGGTCAATAGAGAACAGCAATAAAGATCTCACACAGCAGTCAATGACTGGGGCCACAACTTATGCAGTCCTCATCACTTCAGCAAAATTCACTTCAGCATCTGTATTTATAGGTCAGTTTTGAAGAGATGGGAACTGTAGTTTACCTTGCGTACAGAGACCCTACAGATGCAGGGTTCCAATATGCCAGTGACGGGATTCGCGCTCATTTTACACACAAAGGAGAACTTCTTCCCCCATTGGACACAGTTATGTTGCACCTCCTCCCTGTAGACATACACAAATAGATCATATCCTTGACAAAGCAAATAAAGTGAACTAAATGATTCAAAATTACACATCTCAAATTGATTTTTGAATGGGCACTGTAGATGTGGAATATACTGTAGCGTTCATGTACATATTATAAGAGATGATGAAAGCTACAGAATTTATGTTTGTAGTTTATTAGAAAGGTGTCACCGTATAGCAGTGCATATGAAAATGAATGGCAAAATAGCAAGGAGAACTCAATCTCATTTTCATGGGAATGTGGCCCTCCCTCCTCAGTCTGTGAATAGATTTTAAAAACTAAACTAATAAACGAGAGGCAGAGGAAGAACCCACCCAATGCCCAAAACTGGTTACTAGGAAACTAATGCAAAAGAGGTCAGTGGTTTTCAAATGTCACAACACGCACATGCGCACACACACCAGCATGCTGGCTTTTCCCAGCTTGGTGGTGACTCTGATGTTATCTCTTCCCCGTCAAGATCATGTTGGAGGACATATGAGAAACGTCAACATGAGAAACCTCCAGTACTTTACAGTCGTTACACAACAGATAAAGTGCAGATTCAGACTTGTGAAAAGACAGCTCAACAATATAGTGTTTTAGTTCTCTGGAGAGTGATGTCAAAATGTTGGATAGAACATGGAAGTATGCTTAATGCAAAGAACAGGACAACCAGCCCACCAGCAAGGTCCAGCATATAAAATTGTACTATCTCAGTAGTAGTTTGTAATGAGATCATACACAAAACCGACATTTTATATTTGTGCCCAGCGCAGTCTGACTGTGTGCATGGGTGGAATTTTCTCTCTTTCTTTTCTTTTTTTTTTTTTTTTTGGCATTTTGTTATAGATGGGCACAGCCACTCAGGTAAAAAGTGGATCTCCCCCAGAAAGAAATATGATAAAATGGTTGGTAAATTATTAATCAGACAGCATTTTTGAGTAGTTGTCAGTTCATCAAAAATGATGACATTGTCTCTGTACAGATTGAATTTGTTAGCAATTACACAAGTTGCAGACACGTGTACAAGCCGCATAAAGCAAACACTGTATAGCACTGAGGAAAATCGGTTTATCATCACCAGGAAGGCCTGGACCACATATGTGAACTTTGCCCACAGCTCCTTCAAGCATCTTTAAAATAAAAGTCCAAACATTCATTTAATAATTGTACTATACAGTGGTGCCTTGAAACATCTTTCCCCATTGAAATGAATGGAAATGGCATTGATCCCTCGGTATGTTTTTTTTTTTTTTTTTTAAAGGAACAGCAATGTGAAAAAACTTTTTGGAGGTTTTAGCCATTTTAAACTGCTAATTCATCACCAAAAACATCACTAAAGTGTTGTTTTGCTCCATTCGCCCCTCTATGAGAAATTCTAGGTCATTCTGCTCTCCAAGCGTCAGCCCCTCCCAACCTGAGAAAACGAGCTATTGGCATTTTATGACGTCATTAGGTGCGGACCCACCCCCGCACCGCCTCTGCGGACTAAACGCACACCCACTTTCACTGAGACCTCCATGGGATCGTGAGAAAAGGAGCCTTTATCGGTCAACATTCTGTCTAAATGAATTCAAAGCAATCAATTATCCTTCACATTTGCAATGCCAAAGTGCAATGACAATTGGCCGTCTTAAAATCCTGTTCAGGCTGATACTTGCGTAAACTACAAGTAAAACTTTTGCGCTGCTGAACCTAACTGAATGAATTATATAGTGCTTAGCGTCCTGTCAGCAGCAGGTTGCTGGTTCGCAAGCCGCTCAGGGTTTTTTTTTCTCCTTCTGTCCTCTCTCTTCTTCCCTTTCCTCCACGATTTCTTGCGGCAAGGAGCCGTTTTGTTTCAAATGTTTATTGACGAATTGATGGCTTGCGTTGCGTGACCATTCAGAGGAGTTTTCAAATGCAGAGCCCCAACAACAGGCAGCCAACTTGCTGGGGGCGCGGCAAGCACACAGGAAGAGGCGGGGCTTTAATGAATCGGGCGTTTTACTTCCGCATTAGAAAAATAACCAGCAAAACACCAAATATTTCATTTAAAAAATTACATCGCCATGGTGTCAAAGGTAAGATTTAAGTATTATATGCCTATAGTTAACTGTGGAAGGGCTTATATGGTTGGTAAAATATGGTTAAGAAACAAATCCCAACACTTCAGGATACGCTCCAACTGCCTGTCTTAGCTAAAGATATTATAAAGCTTTCTCCAACAACAATAAAGAAAATATCAAAAATATATAAGTTATTTTTATACACAAATAAAACGTATTTACCGACTTTAAAATGGGAAAAAGACTTGTCTATAGTTCCGGAACCAGACTTTTGGACCCAAATCAGTGAAAATGTATTTAAAATGACCAAACAGACAAATTTGCAACTTATCCAATATAAGATACTTCATAGAACATATATTACACAATATATGATGAAAAAAATGGGACTCTCTGACTCCGACATTTGTCTCCAGTGCTCACAAAACACTGCCGATACTCATCTTCATGCTTTATGGTCATGTACTCCAGTGCTGCATTTCTGGACTAAAATCTTGGAAAAGCTCGCTGATATATTAAACTGTAGGCTTCCTTTATCTCCAAGATTGTGTTTACTAGGTGACTTAACAATAACTGAGCTACCATGTAAACAATCTCAATCTATATTTATAGCCCTTACTATTGCTAAAAAAATAATCCTTGTCAATTGGAAAAATAAACAATCTCTAAATATCGACCACTGGTTAAACTTACTAATAAATTATATCTCAATGGAAAAAATCTCTGCCTTAAATAAAAATCAAGTATCAAGATTTAAACAAATATGGTCTATGTACATAGAATATTTTAATCTCAATTTGGCAACTTAATCCTGCCAAGATTCTGCCTGTTAACGAGAGCCACCACATCGTTACAACTTCTGTTTTCGCTGCTTCTGTATTTGGTATTTTGTATCTGATTGTTTTTATTTTTATATAGTCAGGAACCTAGTTGCTGCTAGTGGGCTCGAGCATACCACACTATACGACACTATACTCAATAACTCCTTAAGATTTATTTCTAGTGGGCACTAAGCATCAACACTTGGTGTTACTGCATGCTAATTAGTCAACTTTCTTGACGCCGTCCCCTGTGGTCGGGCGGGGGTGGTTCTGCCCCCCGTTGTCTGCTCGGTGGCGGTTGCGTCTTGGCCGCTCCCTGGGCCCCCTGTGGGGTGCGGTGTTGGGGTGCTTCCCCTGGTGCCCGGGGCGGTGCCGTCCCGGCGCGGTCCGCTGCTCCGTGCCAGGCGGCGCGGTTCGGGGTGGGTGGGCCTCCGGTGTGCCCCGTGGTTCCCTCTCCCCTCCCCCTTCCTCCCCCCCGTCGCCTCTCCCTCCTCGCCTCCTCCCGCCCATCCTCCTCTGCCTCCCGGTCCCTTTTCCCTTGTCGCCCTCCCTCCTCCTTCCCCCCCCCCCCCCCCCCCGCCTCCTGCCCTGCAGCCGCCCTTTCGCCTTCTTGTCGTCTTCTCCCCGCTCCCCCTTCCCTGTCTGCCCTGCGGCCCCTCCCCCTCCCTCTCCCTGGGCCTGGGGCTCCCTCCCCGGCCCGGGCGTCGGGCTCCGGGCGTCGGGCTCCGGGGGCCGGGCGAGGGTTTGGGGCCTGCCCCACTCCGGTATAACTCCTGGCGCCCCGGGCGGGCTCCGGTGGCCGGTGGGCTGTCCGGTAGCCCTGCTGCGCTGGCTGTCCGCCCATTGTGGTGCCGGGTGGATGAGGTGGGGGGCGGGTGGGGGTGGGGGTGCTGGGGGACGGGCGTGCCACCTACACCCGCCGGGTTGGGTGAGGCCCCGCTGGTCGCTCCTCTTACTCACTTCACTAGCTTGCACTATACACTTTGTAAATATACACATAGGGCACACAACACATTTCTTGGTGGGGTGGGGAAGGGTGGAAACACCGTCTTCACCCTTCAACTCCCCTCCAATTTTAATGCACCTCACGTCCAAGGGGAGGGGTGAGTTGGGGCGGGGAGCCATCAGAGGGGATGGACTGCAGTGCCTGGCAGCGCTGTGGTCCCCCCCATTGGTGTCCCTGCCCCACCACTTTGTCCCTCCATTCCCTTTTTTAATGCACCACACATATACATATTCATTTTTTTGGGGGGAGATACGGGTGTGTCGGAGTAGGGGAAATTTTTTTCCCTCTGCTCCGACTCACCTGCTCCCAATTTTAATGCACCACACGCACACACTTGTATATACACTGGGTGGGGCCACATTCACGGTGTAAGGGTAGAGCTCGCCAGCCGGCGAGCTGGCGGACTCAGTAACAGGGTTAGGTGTCACTAGTACTCTGGCGTGACGACCGGGGCCTCTCCCCACCGGGCTCGGTGTTCTGGTGTTCCGCCTTCTCCCCTGGTGCTTCCTCCTCTGCTTCCCCCCTCCCGCCGCTGTGCAAATCTCGCGCGGCTGGAGGTGGGGTGGGCACATCTTCCCTCTCTGCGCTGCTGCCCGGTGCCGGTTTCCGGGGGGGGGGGGGGTTCTCGCGGGGGGCCGGGTTCGCGGGGGGGGTGGCGGCCGTCGGGGGGGGGGGGGCGGCTTGTTTGGGGGGGGGGTGGAGGTATGGGTGGGTGGGGGGTTGGGTGCTGGGGGTCGGGGTGTGTTCGGGGGTTTGGGGGTCGGGGGTGGTGGGGCCTGGGTCGTGGTGGATGGCGGGTTTGGGTGGGGTGCGCGGGGGTCGTGGGGGGATGGGGGCTGGGGACCGGTGGGGCGCTGTGGGGGCCCGCTGGGCCTCGTTCTGCGGCCTTGGGCTCGGGGGTGTGGGCCGGGGCTGGGGCGGGGGTGTTCCGGGTGTCTGGGTCGGCTCGCCGACCGGTGTCCGCTCGGGTGGCTTGGGGGTGGCCTTGGTGCTGCCGCGGCCTGGGGATTCCGGGGGGGGGGGGGGAGTGCTCGCTTTGCTGGACCGCGGTTGACGGCTTCTTTCTTTGGTGGTGGTCCTTATGCATGCCAGATCCGTCGCACCAGCATCTACTGAAACTCAACAGAAGTACCCTCTCCCTCCCACAGCCCCTTGAATCAGTTGGTGCTGGTGTCTGTGGTTCTCACTTTGCTTTATCTATCCTTCCCTCCTTCCTCTCTTTAGTTTTTCCTCTGGTCACTTGAGATCTTAATTTATTAGAAGTATGAGGTTTCTGGGGTTGGCATAAGACTCTGGTTTTGTAACCACGCAGGAGGGGTCTTGTTGGTGCTGGACTTCACCTTGATGGATTGGATGTACTGGCTTCTATGGATCTCACTCTGCCTTATCGATCCTTCCCTCCTTCCTCTCTTTAGTTTTTCCTCTGGGCTCTTGAGATCTCGCTAAATTTGCTGGAATTTAGAGGCTTCCGGGGTTGGCGTAAGACTTTGATTTTGTAATCATGGGGAAGGCAGGAAGTGTTTGGTCGGTGCTGGATTTCACTTTGATTTACCTTTCTTTTCTCTTTATTTCTTTTTTTTTTCTGACCTTTTCTCTGGTTTCCTGACCATTTAAACCTCACGACTCTGGCAAGATTCTGAAGTATCTGGTTAAGGCGAAGGGTAATGGGATATTTATAAGGTTTTAGGTGAATGAATGAGTATAAATTTATACGTATTTGCACGCACGCACACGCACGCGCACGCACGCAAACGCACACACGCAAACGCACGCAAACGCACGCACGCAAACGCACGCACACATACACAAAAAAAAAAAAAAAAAAAGAGCAATGATGACAAGACGTTGAATCGGTAAGACTACCGAATGAACAATTCTGAGCTCTTTAAAAAAAAAAAAAAAGAAAAAAAAAAAAAAAAACTGTGGAAGGGCTTAAAATACCGTTGTGTAATCTCTTTAAGGAAAAATAATGTATATCTATCTAGCTATCTGAGTGTTGATTTAGCAAATATTTTATGAAACAGAGAACGCAACAAAGAAAATCTGCAACTACAACTGAGCGGCCAGAAACAAAAGCGGAAAAAACTAAAAAATATTGTTTGCCTGTGACTCAAACCGTGCCGTCTGCTCTAAATATGAACTACCTGTTTCTATTTAATTCCATTGTCCGATGGACTAAGACACCAAGAGACATCCTCATTACCCCAAAACATCCATGGTTGTACATTGCTAAAAGAAATACCTGTCACAATGTCTGTCAATATGAGTGATAATATCTAAAAATCCCTATTTTTAGGATTTACAGTATTTATAATCCTGGAAGTTTAGCCAAGAAAAAGTGCCTGCTCAAATATTAATGTTAGAGATCATACCAGATTTTCTGCATGTTGAAGCGTGCTAGCTGCAATACATTTGCTTTCTTTTCAGGTTAAAGTTAAAGTTAAAGTACCACTGATTGTCACATCCACCGGTGAAATTTGTTCTCCGCATTTGACCCATCCCCTGTGGGAACAGCGGGAGCCATCATTTGGTGATCTAACCCCCAATTTCAACCTTTAATGCTGAGTGTCAAGCAGGGAGGCAATTCAGTCTCATTTTTACAGTCTTTGGTATGACCCAGCCAGGGGATTGAACCCACAACCTTCCAGTTTCAGGGAAGACACTCTACCACTGGACTGGTTAAGGTAGGCAGTAATAATGGCTCAAGTGAGAGAGAAAATCCAACCATGCATCCATTTTCTTGACCGCTTATTCCTCACAAGGGTCGCGGGGGGTGCTGGAGCCTATCTCAGCTGGCTTTGGTCAGTAGGCGGGGTACACCCGGGACTGGTTGCCAGCCAATCGCAGAGAGAAAATCATTCAGTATATTCAGTTAACCTTTAAAAAAAAAAAAAAAAACATACAGTATATTCTTGCTTTTGTGCACGACAGCAAATGCCTTCAATAAGTGCAAGAGACAAAAGGGACTTTCCCTCTTTGCCATGGTCAGTGGTGGCTCAAAGTTATAGAAACAAGAAATGGTCAGACAGGTTCTGCAACATTTTTTTTACCACCCATCATTTCACAATCACACCATTGTACGACAGGTAGCTACAAGCAACTCTATATTGCTGTGCGGTTATGCATAGCTCTTGTAATTCAATACATTTTAGTTCAGTACAATTATGAAGGATCAAGCAGAAGCAAATTTGGTCAAACAAAAGCACAAAAAAAGAGCTACCAATCAAACCTTTAAAACCCACTTTAGAATAATATCTTTATCTGCCAGATTCTTGATTGAAAAATATAATCTTGGGTGCATAATGCTGTACCGAGTGGTGCACAAGTCGATCCTGTTCAGAATTGTGGAAAGTTGGAGCCTTTGCCAGTTGACTTCAGACATCCTTGACTGGTCGCCACATAAAGATAGACAACGTTCCACGCGGCCACTGAGTGGGAATTGAACTCATGCTGCCTGCATGGAGGTGACATGAGTGTGAATGAACCATTACACTATTAGTGACTTAGGTGTTATTAGTCAAAGCTTTATGGACCAAAAACATACAGTAGGCAGTGATCAGCTAAAGCCTGGTTCATGCTTGATGCATCTGTGAGCGCCGCAATGCTCCATGCAGCAAAATTACATTACTTCAGGCCCTCCACACAGCATTTGCATGACCCAAATTTTCTGTCACTGTTGTCACTGACTACTGACAAATTCTGATCATTTGTTGTGGATCCCTATATGAAAAACTGAGACCCTCTCAAAGAATGAATTTCACTGTTTGCATTGATCATTCAGAGAATTGCAAAGGTTAGCTTTAAATTTCACAGCATACTTTTTCCTGATGGCCTTTGCTTTTTTCTTTTTTCTTTTCCCCCCCATTGTTCATGGTTCTGACAACATGATGCAGACAAATCTTTGTGGTCGTAGACATACGTATATTTTAAGAGGAAATTTATAATTTAATTGCAATGATTAAAAAGTGAATGTAGCCCTTCTCCCAAGACTTATCAGCACAACTGTACGACACACACTGTAACATTTTAGACGCGGAGTCAGAAAAACTACCCGTACATGAAAATGCCGGGAAGATCAACACAACATAACATGGCAGCAAGATGCCAACACAAGATGGCCACCATTGTATGTATGTAAACTGTTCACTCTTATATTTTGTATTGTTCATTAAATTGCCAATAAAATTGGTCTATTAAAAAACAGTGTTTTCTACTTCCATTGTGATGTAGTGTAGTTTGTATGTGTTGATTTTTGTAGACATTTTACAGTTATATCAAACATTACAGATCCTCAGCCACCAACAGAAACATCGTAAAATGAAAAGAGTACAGGATAACCTCGATTCAACGAACTTGGAACCAATTGACCCGAGATTCAAGGAACGCAAACTAGTGTCCTGTCCTCCCAAAGTGCCATCAACAGCTGGTCACAGGTTTGAAGGCTGCGCTGCTGTCGTCACTGACAAATATAGATAAAAATACGTACAGCTGACTAGCACAGACGACAACATGCATCAATCTGGCCGCCATGATGGCAGTGGCAATATTACATGAACATTAGCTTAGCATCGCCGTAAGCGTAAAGCTCATATCTACCTTAAACACATGTATACATGTCTCTCGAACATGCTATTTGGTAGAATATGGGCTTTTTTGTAAAGGTCATATTTATGGCATCTAATTGTACCAGAGGGGAAAAAAGGAAGCGCTAGCTAACATGAGGCGTTTTTCCATCAACAAGCCCAGGAACTTTGAGTTCTGGGTAAAGGGAGTTCTTGGTTGTAAAAGTAAAAACGCAGAGAATTTAGAATTGTGTTTCTAGCGTCTTAGACTTCTCTGAAATTAATTAAAATGAGTTTTTGTCAGGTCTCCTGACTCTGCCCCTTGAGCGTGTTAGTGTGGGTGTGTCCCTCAGCAGGACTGGAGCGGCGAGTGGAGCTGGGACCAGGTGCAAGCAATCATCTCCATCAAGTGCTGTGTATTTAAGCTGGTCCCCAACTCCACCTCGTCGCCAGATCAACACACTCCGTAAAGAGTTCGTGCTTCTAGCTATCTAGTCATTTGTTTCGTGCCTATTGCATTTGACTTACCTGATCTCTGCTTCCCCCAGTTGTGTACCCTGCCGCTTGCCTGCCTAGACTCCCTCCGCTTCTGGCCTTGCTCGTCAATCAGCAACTCGTTCCTTGGACTGCTACCTTCAACGGCGCCTTCTGTTTAATAAATCCTCATCACCCCATTCACCTATTGTCTCTCTCTGCATTTGGGTCCTCCACTACACGAATCGTGACAGTTTTATTGTGCCCAGCTGATGAAAACAACGCCCCCAAATTTGACCAATCAGCCGTGTCCATTGCTGCCCGCCCCCTCAAAGTTCCTGCCTGGCTCAGCAAGACCCTGCTGCTGAGATAGTACTTGGTTGGCCCTGGGCAATTTAATTGCCCTGGTAATTGTTGTTGGTGGAAAAATGTGAGAACTAGGGCTGGGTCTAAAATATCGATATATCGATATCGAATCGACATTCCTTTTCATAGCCCAATATCAATTCATAAAACCATGAATCGATACTTTCAAGACAGTACAAGCCCCCGTAAATTAATGTGCCAAATAGGGCTCGACCGATTAATCAGCTGCCGATTATAATTGGCCGAATGTTGGCCTTCAAACATCGGCCAAAACAATCGGCCAACTGAGCTAAATGGCGGATTATTGTCCCCTTAAAACAGGGGTGGCGAGATCCGGTCCTCGAGGGCCGCAGTCCTACAGGTTTTGGATATTTCCCTTCTTCAACACAGCTGATTCCTGATCAGCTCATCAGCAAGCTCTGCAGAAGCCTGATAACGAGCCTGTTCATTGGAATCAGCTGCACTACGAGTAGGGAAATCTATAAAACTTGCAGTGCTCCGGCCCTCTCGGACCGCAGTTTGCTACCCCTGCCTTAAAACGTTATCGAAGAAAGCCGAAGTTTCCGACACTGTGAAAGTACCCTGAATGCACCATTTTGCTTGCGCAGCATTAACAACCAGCAAGTGTGTAACGTATGTTATTCTGGTTATTCTGTTGTCCTGAAGCGTCGTTTAAACTGTTTAATGATACCGCAGTTGGAATTAACTGTAATACTAAATACACAACGTTAAGAATTACATCCACTGTATAATTAAGTACAAAACACACTTTGTTTTTAAAACATCGCAAGCCTAGCGCTAACAGGAAGTTAGGAAATGCTAATGGGAAGTTAGCATCGATTTCGGGAGTGTTTTTCCTTCAAATAACAAATCGAATCGGGCCCTTCTGGACCAAATCAAATCGATTTTGGAAATCTGAATCAATACCCAGCCCTACTGAGAACTGAATTTTACCAAAGTAAACTGAAAAGTTCTTCAAAAGTTCCAGTGGTGGAAAAACGCCTATTTTGGCTCATGAACACAACCAGATGCACATCATTATCATCCCCTCAACCACCAACATGTAAGAGACTTTACAACATTTCAAACAGTTTCAAGCCTTTGTTATATTCATTTTGTACTGAATTGGGTGTTTTTAGGCCCCCAAAACCACTTTATACTGTTAGGAATAAATTAATACCATTTCATCAAACAAATATTAGAATATACATTGCAAATGTAGGTCAGTGCTTCTGATGGTTTCTCAGCCAGCAGCCTGAGAAACCGGCCTTGCTGATCATGACCGTTCATCACTGCTGCAAATTTTAAATAACAGTCATTATGTTCCTTTGATATTGATGGAACATCTATAACATGATGATATTCATGGAATAGTTACTTCCACAAGCATGTTTGGCTTGTTAACACTGAAAGCAATGCAAACCCAACATTGCAGAACATCTATTAAATATTCAGTAATCCAATTAATGTCACCATCCAAACCTTTCCTGATTTAGAGCACCTCATTCTGTATCTCCTCCAATACGTTGCTGTTTAAGTGTGACTTGGGGCTTTTGCAGAGGGAAATAAGTCTGATGTGAGTCACCGGGTAAATACAGTAGTGATAAACTAATGTACAATGTGAGTAAATATTACTAAACATTGGTCTAATCAGTGTCACGTGTACTTGTAGAAAGTTTGGAAGCGAGAGCATTTGTTTTTATTGAACTTCTTCAGGTCTCTTTTTATTTGTTGTGCAACAGTTCTTGTTGTCATGGGGAACACCTTGGTTTCACTGAACAGTCTCTCTGAGTTTGCTCTCGGCAGTCGGTAACCAATGGACACTATATTTTTTAAAGTAATTACAATACAGAACAAAAGGTGATGAGCATGAATGTCACCTCTGTGTTACAACATGCAAGTTAATAGTGTGCCTTGCCTTTTTCTTTTTTCTTTTCTTTTTTCAATATATAAGGAGAGATGTGTAATTTTAGTATAGTTAATTTGTGACGTTATTTACATTGCTCCATTCCATTGACAGTAACGCTTACTGCTTTGTTAAACTTTACTTCATTCACCGACAGAAATCATATAATAAACAACACTTACAATACTAGTTTATACTTATACATTATGGAAATCTAGCGAGCCAATTGCTGTAAACTCCCGTTGTAGCTTTGCCCAGTAGGCCTTCTGACACCAAATGATACAAACATGCTGCAACAGAATGGCTCAAAGCCCAGGCTAGAGTTAAAGCAACTTCACCAGGGGACAAAAGGGTGAAATACCTCACAGTGTAACAGACATCTGCAGCTCTCTTTTTTTGTTTCAAAAAAAAAAAAAAAAAAAAAAAGAGTAGACAAGAACAACACAATCACTTGAGAGCTGCTTAGAACACCTTCCTTGCTGAGGGCAAAGTCACACTAGCCAAGACTGGGGTGCGTTTGTGGGTCGCAACAAAGTTTGTGTAAGGTGTGTTTAATACCTGGATGACAGAATGGCAAAGTCCCCGCCATCGATCAACCGGATCTTACAGAAAAGCACTCCGTTGACAAAAGGCACTGCCGTAAGCTCCTCCAATGTGAAATGTACTTGAAACTTGAACTTTTTCTTTTTCATCAAAAAAGACATTGTTCTCAGGTACTGGAGTGCACTCTTGACATGAAAAAAACTAAATGTTTCGACTTCACAGCGTTGGTTGAAACTCCTTTGCTTTCGGGTTATTCATCTCGGCAATCTGACCTGAAATATAAAAATACATTGTGATACAAAAAAATGATTCGCATCTGGATTTGAATAGCAACAACAACGCACCTACTTAGTGGTTTTGATTAATCCAAAACAACTTTTAAAAGCATTTTATTTGGGACGTTACTCGTGACTTCACAGCTGTCAACTGTTTTACAGGTTTGGTTTTGCAGAAGAGGGGTAAAAATACATACTGCGGTTGTTATGGATTATCTTGAAAACAGCTGCCACGCAAACACACCGACTCGACTCAAGTTTGTAAAAATGACGACTAAAACTCACCGTTCCGGTGGGCTGCTGCTCCTCACTCGTTGAAATGGTACAGGTGGGCACCGCTGAAGAGAAGTGCTGGTTGCGTACTTGGCAGTTTCTCCGCCCCACAGCTTCGTAGCGACCTTTTCCCCCCGCGGTGGAGTTCAACTCCGCCCGCCACGGAGGCTCATGAACGTAGCACAAGGAGTTTAGGGACTGTCCATAAAGTCAAAGTGGAGTTACGCGTGCGAAAGTTGCTCGAGGAAAGGCTCAGGAGCGGATTGATGATGATGATCAATAATAATAATAATAATAATAATAATAATAATAATAATAATAATAATAATAATAATAATAATAATAATAATAATAATAATAATAAAATAATAATAATAATATGTACGCACACCAATAAAGGGAAAAACTGCATAAATATTAATACATTAAAACAGATTTTGTTCAGATATCACAATAGCAGTGCTTCTCAAATAGTGGGGAGGGCCCCCAGGGGGGCGCGAGGGCCCCCCCAGGGGGTCGCGAGGCTCCATCAAGGGGCGCGTTTGACCTCGGGGAACATGCTTTTTGGGTTTTTTTTAGATTTTTTTTTTTTTACTGTCCTAGAATTATTTTATATTTTTGTTTTGCAGGTTAGTTTTTGTTTTGTTTTTTTAAATATTGTGCTCCTGAGTTAATGATGGTGATCAGTTTTAATGCATTATTATTTATTGATTTTATGTAATTTTATTTTTCCGTATCATATGGTTTGACATGGTCAGTCAAAAAAAGTTTATAGTTTAATTAAGGATTTAATTTTATTTTTGAACTTCAGATGCACTTTAAATCTTTTTTGTTACAGTTAATAAAGCTATTCTTTGTTGTAAGTTGGTCCATATTTCTTTCTTTTCTTCTTACTGGGGGGGGGTCATGACAGAAAATAATTGAGAAGCACTGCACAATAGTAATACAAGTTGCCCTTTGCCTCTACAATTAGGTGTTCAAAGTGGTGGCCATTGGCATCCAGACAATTATGTGTACAGTGTACCGCAAACGACTGCTTGGCTAACTTTGGCCAATGGGATTCACATGCATTTTCAATTTCTTGAGTAAGGGCCATCAATATATTGATTTATCTACGCGACATAACATCGTTTTTGGCTACCCATCGTGGAATTGAACATGTAGAAATGCATGTGCAATCCCATTAGACACTTCACCCAATGAACGTTACCCAAGCAGTCCGTACACATAAATCTCCGGAAACTACGTCTGGTAATTATAGAAGCCAAAGGTAACTTTCAGAATAAATAAAGGTCTGACTAGGGCTCCCAGTCCGCCTCCCACTTCTGAGGACCTGTGTTCGAATCCAGGCTCCGGGCTTCCTGGGTGGAGTTTGCATGTTCTCCCCGTGCCTGCGTGGGTCTTCTTCGGGTACTCCGGTCTCCTCCCATATTCCAAAAACATGCATGACAGGTTAATTGGGCGCTCCAAATTGTCCCTAGGTGTGCTTGTGAGTGTGGATGGTTGTTCGTCTCTGTGTGCCCTCCGATTGGCTGGCAACCAGTTCAGGGTGTCCCCCGTCTTCTGCCCAATGCCAGCTGAGATAGGCTCCAGCACCCTCCGCGACCCTTGTGAGGAATAAGCGGTCAAGAAAATGGATGGATGGATAAAGGTCTGACTAAATTTGGTTAACTTCAAATGTATGCAAGTTTTCCTTTTACTTATGTGTGTTGCTGTATACATTATTTTGGCTGAATATGTATGCAGTTGTGCTCAGAAATTTACACATCTTATAGTGGTGATACTCTATTTTTGTTACACACCCCAGCCCCCAACCACATAAGTAGTACAAGATGGATTCTTGTAGTTATTTGTGAACAAATAAAGTGAGAATTCAGCTTGCTGTCAAGGTTAAATATTCCTTGCACACTGTCTGACAAATGACAGCACCACTGCCACCTACTGTAGTGGATGTGAAAATACACTTTATTCTACTACTGAAAAAAGGGGGGAAAACATGTTCCCTGGTTTCACACGTGGTGGACAAATGGTTTTAGCATATCTGCCTCACTTTTGAGAGGGTTGGACTCATATTTTTTGTGTGGGTTTTCTCCAAGTACGCCAGCTTCCTCCCACATTCAAAAACTAGGGATGTTCGATAGCACTTTTTTTCCAGACCGATACCAGTATGAATATTCACTCAACTACTTATCGATACCAATTACTGACACAAGTACTCAATTAATCGTTATGATACATACAATTTCGATGCACACGACAGACAATTCTGAACAAAGACCTTTCTGTCTCTCTGAGGTACATGAAGCTTCACCAATGAAAACAGCCACTTTGTAACACCATCTCATAGCAAATAGGCTTACTCAATGCCTATTATTATTATTTTTTTAACTTACAAGATTTTGGTGGCTGGTATTGGTATCGTGGTATCAGTATTTGCCCATCCCTGCCCCAAAAATACAGGGTTGGTTCATTGAAGTCTCTAAATTCATTCACTATACTCTTGTTCAAAAACAACTGACATGGGCTCCGGCACACCATCACCCGAGTGAAGATTTGTGATACAGCAGATAATAATACAACAAATTGAAGAATCGATTCATTCCAAAATCATTGTTTTCAAACAGTGTTTTTTTTTACTCAATTTCAGTGATTTATGTCATGATGTAACCCACTTAACAGCACATTTTAAGACATTTCCAGGCTAACCTTTTCATCTAATTTACGGTACTTTAAAATTGGGGGGGCAATTCAAGAGCTGCCTGACTGCCAATTACAGTATATACGTTATTGATTAGCAGTGATAACTGTATTCCTTTATTTAAAACAATAGCTTTGGTCAAATGTTTTGCCACTACTTCTTTGTTCGTGATGAGCGAATATGTATAAAAAAAAAAAGAAAAAAAAAAGAAAAGAAAAAAAGACTTGGTAGGGATGACCAGTCATATCCAAAGTCACAGTCAACTGATGTTAATGCAAAGCTAAAATCATATACATGCACTTCCTAAGGCAACTTATCAAATGTTTTTAAAGGCTTGTTGACGTCTCTTTGAGGGAGTTTCTTAGAAGAATGTGCGCTGGAGGCAGGTGGTGGTGCCAAGCAAATTAAAGCGTCTATTGTGTCTCCTCTGTGTGCTGGGGAGCAGGTGGCGGCGTCGCAGGCCTGCTCTGTTCCTCTATTAATGCCCCATCAGGTGTCACTCCCGCTGCTGCGCTGTGCAAGTTTGTGACCTCAGTCCCGCTCTGCAGGAATTTGCGCAATTCTTTGAGAGCCGGCCTGAGCATCTGCACCAGCGCCAGCAGCGCCGCCTGAGTACCTTCCAAGGCTTGGGCTTGTCGCTCCTGCGCAAACGCCTGGGCCTCCTGGGAGTGGCGCATCATCTGCAGCAACTGGTTCTGACCCTCCAGGTGCTGGGCAATCTGTCGGATGTGGACATTGGTGACTCTCTGCTCCTGCAGGAGTCGGGCCGAGTTGAGGGCGATGCGGCTCTTCAACTCTTGGGGTTTAGCTTGACCCTGAGGTGGAGGTGGTGAGGAAGCTGAGGATGAGGCCAATACTTCCACTGGAGCCTCAACGGTTGCCACCACGGCAGGAGCTGAATCGGTTACGGTTGTGGTGCAGTATTCCACTACGCCTCCATCCTCTAATGCATGGTAAGCTGCTTCAGCTGCAAAAAGAACAGAAAATGATAGTCGTGTTCTACTAAGCTTTCGCCTTTACCTACCTTGTTTTAGGGTTGTAACCCCCCCAGCAGCAAAATGTGACAACACGACCACTATAAAATGTGTATTTCCATTTGTCACTCCTAATTAATTCGAACTAGTCATGACTGCTAACAACAATTTCAGGCTTGGCTCCTTAATTCAAGGTATGCAATACTATGCATAGCGCAACTGAACAAAAAAAATGCTTTACTGATCATCAGAGACTGTTTGAAAGGAGTTTTATTTTAAAAATCCGGTGCACCTGCCTCTGTCCCTGTCAAAACTCTCATCTTGTTTACGGTCCACAACTACCAAAAATGAACTGCCAGAGGAATCTGGATTTTGAATACCCTTTGTCAGGGAATGTGTGTCAAGTCATCAAATTCAAATCGACATTGCAATGTAGTAGATTGCAATTTTCAGAATGCAAAGGCTGCAATTTTTGGAGAAAAACAAAACAAAAAAACCTTACTTCATTTCAGTCAATAGGCTTCATTTACTTCATGCGTGTGTTTATTTTCTTTATTATTTAGTGTCTAGATATGCAATCCACATATTTATATATTATTTCATGAAACATTAAAGTTGATGTGATAAAGTGACAGATTTGTTTGCATTAAGTTGATGTAGTGAATACTCTAAAGACTGCAAGTCAAAGAATTTAGTAAGTTGACAAGCTGAAGTAGCCAAATAAATTGTCATTGTTATTAATTCATGATACATTTCACTTTATTTTAGCATAACCAATAAACATGTATTATTAATCTATTGCTTATGTTTGTTAAAATAAATACATGGGTGGATGACCTTGAAAAACAATAAATCACGATTACAATATTGAGGGGAAAAAATTAAATACCTATCGTTTTCAAAATTGTTCTACCGTACTAGAAAAAAAAAAGAATGATAATGTTTATTATTTAAAAAAAAAAAAAAAGTCTATCTTTGAGAAAATGGTCGTTTCAGTTTGATAAACTCTTTCAAATCCTTCAGGGTTATCTAAGTGAATCAGGGATGCAGATTACAGTGGCAAAAACAACAACTTACCATTCAGTGTTTTTGCTTCATCACAAACTGTTGCAGAAACTGCTGGAAGAGCTAAAATTTAAAAAAAAAGAAAAAAAGAAAAAAGAGAGAGACCGAGTAAACAAATGATAACAATGGTGCAATGACTCTTTTAAAAATAAAATAATTAAAAATGTAGAGCAATGAATAAGAGGAACTTACCGGTAGTCTGCCTTAAAATTGTTTAGGCTACAAAGATATGACTTAAGTACCAACGAACAGTCTTTGTATCACTCTTTGAATATCACAAAGACACACACACATATATTATTGTTTATATACTGTATATGGAGGTCATCCTTTCCAAAGCGACTGAATGATGTTGCATTCAACAAATAAAAAATGCATAGTCTCTTTTGTGTTCCTCACTTAAACTTGCCGCATGAACTGATGAAGCCTGCTCATATGAGAGCATATTCTGACAATGGAATCACCTGGATGAATGAGAATTTTCACAGGCAGATATACCGGCATATACATTTCGAAATGATTTTTATTGTATTATTCCTTTAAGCCAGCAATTTGGTGACCACTATGAATGGTAAGATGGCGCTCGCGCGCCCTCTGTTGACCAGCTGTCACTGCTTTCTATTAGTACAGTATTATTGAATAGTTATGGATAGATCTCGGCAGAATTTGTTGTAACACAGTACTATAGTTTGCACATTAAGTCCACCAACTGCAATGTATTGTAATCAATGCTCCTTAGCACGAAAGGCAAACAAAATATTAAGAGTTTGATGGAACATGCTTCTTGACTGCCCTCTACTGGATGAAATTGTCTACTGCGGCCACGACAAAGAAGTCAGAGATGGTTTTTCATATCCAACAATTAAATATTGAACACAAACTGATGTTTGAAATTATTGATGTGCTATTTACTGATTTTCGCTTTATGATCGTTTTCTGTTGTGATATTTCAAGTTTGCAGTGATTTGTCAAATGACCCAAAACCTTGGCTAGCGGGCACAAAAAAATATATTATGAACATTTACAAAATATTACAAGTTAAAATTTGCATGCCAGTCCGAGAGCAAAAACTGCGTTATGTTCACATCTGTTCAAAGGTGATGAACGTCACACTTCAATAAGTAAGATGATGACAATAGAGCTGACGTGAAACAACTCAGTATTACAAAAAGTTTACAAATAAGCCCACGCGATAAGCATAAAGCTATTTTAAATGTAAGTTCAAGTAGCCTAATACGTGAACAAATTAAAACTTATCTATGATACAATTTATGGATAAAAACTCAAATAGTAAGCTGCTAAATGTATTAAATCATGTTTTGTGTGTGTTTGTGTATTTAAAAAAGGACTTTTGCACAATATTTATACAGTATTTCTTGACGTGCTCAATTTAAGTCGTGATTAAAACAAGCACACCAGCTGAGAACATTCTTTCAGCACATTATCTTCACACTCTGGGCCGTGTAGCCTACAGAGGAAATAAGACTGCAAGTTACCCCTTGTGAATGCAAACATTTTCCAACTTACCCTCGGTGGTGGTGGCGGCGTTCGGTGTGACGGGCAAAGTGATCTCAGCATCCGAGTCTCCTGCAGGTAAACTGATGATGGTAGCTTCCCCAAGGAGGTTACAGATCCTTTGCTGCATGGCAGTTAGAAGGACGGGAACTGGAGTGCAGTCGGTGGACGTCCCCTCTATCGCAGCCCGCGCCTGGGCCACTTTCCTTCGGACCTCCGTCTTCATGTCGGACCACTTTTTCTTGACCTCAGCCAACTCTCTCGGACAGGTCGTAACAGCGTTCACCTTTTTGAGGATCTCAGACCATGCGTTGTTCTTTGCCATGTGGGTGACTCCAGCATTGAAGTGGTTAACCAGTATGTGCTTTTGTTTCTCTATTTCTTCCACAATAATTTCAACCTCTCTCTCCGAGAAATTCATTTTTCTCTTTTTCGCGACCGACACCATAATTGCATAAAGTCCTCTTTTGGAGAAGTAGTTGTGCGTACTATACGCAAAAATAGTAGTCGATTGATATGCGCAACGTAATGGCTTCCAGAATCGGCTTCTTCTTCCTACTAACTAGCGTACGTTAGCTAGCCCATGAATCCCGCCCCCTCATGATTCCATTGGTTACATGTCTCGCGATCGTTCGAAAAGCCTCGTTGTTATTGGCTATGTCAAATGTCAGTTATTTGAAAGGCAAACAAACTATGTGATTCAAAGCCAAGGGGAAAATAACATCAACCATAGCCAGTTCACATTCTCGCTTTTGTTTGGGTTTGTACGGTAAATGTAAAAAAAAAAAGAAAGTATTCGGATTAGACAAACTGCACGTACAAAACTAAATCGGTTTCATTTCATTTCATTTGTTTATTTTAAAAAAAATGGGACAGAACATATTAATGAACATTTACAAATGTAAATATGTCGGATTATAGCCGTGACTAATTTGCATCCCTTGTCCCATCGGCAGGAAGGTGCCCAAAGTAGGGAGAGGATAGAGTAAAAGCAATTTAAAAAAAAGAGGAGGAAAACGTAAAAGAATAATACATAACAATACATAAAATACTATTGATATCACCATAAAATACTTTGCTGTATTACATTTCTATAACAAAAAACAGAGCCAATCACCCACTACTAAGGATTACATTTCAGGCAGCTGGAAAACTACTTTCATTCAATGTTATGTTGACAAATCTGCTTTGCAAATAGCCATGCTCTAAGATGTTTAGAAAATAATGATATATATTTGGCAATTCTCGTATTGTACTCGGTAGGCTATGTAGTTCCACGTTTGTGATGAGCGATTTTGTAAACAAGGACACAATCAGTATATTTTACAATGTTTTCCCATTTCAAAAGGCCATACTTTTTAATGATATAACTGAATGATGATATGGTTTTGTTTTGTTTTTTTTCCAACTACTTTTAGGGCTTGTTTATAGGCAGTTTCTACAGATTTTAATATTGTTACACTAGATGTTGTCCAGCTTGATATACAATATAGCATATGTGATACAATCATTGAATCAAAGTATAGCTTAGCTGTCTCAAATGTTCAATTATTTCTAATAAATCTAAAACTGGACAAGTTAAACTTCATTCTGTTCACAGTCTTTTTTTTACGTGTAGTTTAAATTTAAGCTGCAACAAAGTTGACTCCTAAATATTTAAAATTTTGCACTATCTCAATTTTCTTATTTCGAACAACAACAAATCAGGATTATTGCATTACTCTTTTTGTAAGATACATACACACAGTCTTTGATAAGTTAAGATGTAATTGAGAGCTCTCTAGCCATTTGTACACAGAACTCATAGCATTTGTTAGCTCTTGCGCCACCTGTGTTTTGTCCTTTCCATGCACATATAAAACAGCATCGTCAGCATACATCTTGCAACAATCGGCAGTGTGGCACCGCACCACAAGGTGGCGCTTCTTTTCTTTGTGTGTTAGTAGTTTCCTTTTTCCTTTTTGGCGATGAATGTTTTGGTTTTTTTGTATTGCCCTGATTCCCAGAACGGTCTTTGTAATGCGCGGTGGCGTCGAGCCCGCTCTTTTGTTGTTGTTGTTGTTGTTGTTGTTGTTTGCTTAGAATAAATGTTGTGAACTTAAGTTGCTCTCCCTTTTTTGTTGTTGTTGTTTTGCTGTCCCGCTGCGCCGTTCATGGCAAAATCAGCCTCCACGCATTACAATCTGACAGGTTACATCAGAGGAACAACAGCTTCGTTTATAAATAAACTAAATAGTAATGGTCCCAGAATCGACCCTTGTGGAACTCCAAGACTGTTCTTACGGGGTACTGATTGTACATCTTGTATCCAGACACTTTGCAGTCTTGATGAAAGGTATGATTCGAACCAATTAATTGAATTAAACCCTCCGCATCATGAAGGAGGTGCAGAGGTCCAGAAGCTCAACAAAACACGCGAGGCTGAAAATGAGGGCAACGTCAAGCAGGACTCACGGGTGATCAGCCTAAATTGCAGCAACCCCCAATGATTCAGAGAGCAGTTTACAAGTGGGTTCAATCCTTTCTTTTGGCAAAATCGTTTTTGTCGCATTAAAGTTGATTTATTTAAAAAAAAAAAAAAAAAAGTAATTCACTATGCTATTTATTTAACAGCGTGTTTGCGATCAAAGGAAATTTAGTACAATTATAAAACCTCACTGGGAAGGAAAAAATACCGCATCCCTTTTCACTTTGTGACCATGTGAAATGGGGATAAAAAAAAAAAAAAAAAAGTACACACGCAGACTAAATTATTATATACTATATACTTTATGTCGACAAAATTTATGGTAAAACTTTCATACTTCAGTCAAAACAGACATGGAAATCATCTACTGTATGCATCACATATCGTGCGTTTAAGATACAGCTGCCTGTCATTATACAACTGACCAGCAAATGGTTCCGTGTGCACGTCAAGTTTCAAAAAATGAAAGCCTGTATGATGCTTCATTTCGTTTTTATTAAAAACGTTCACCCAAAATACAAACAATTTATCTCGTTCAGTTACAACACTGAAATCGGGATAATACGAGTGGGGAAAATCCGATTTCTCTCACCTTCCTCGAATACAGCATAAACTGCAGAGACGAGTATTTCGCAAAGCTGGTTCAACAAACTAGGGGTGCACTGATCCATCTCCCGGCCGATTTATTGGTCCCAATTTCCTTAATTTCAGTGATTGGCCGATCCCTTAAAAATAAACCGATCTTTTCCACCGATCTCATCTCTCTCCTCAGAGGTGTGAAAAAGTATCCTCTTCTGCTGAGATGATTAATAAGGCTTTTATTTTTAGTTGAGGAAAAATACTTAAAGGGATACTTCACTTATTTAGCCCATTATAGCAATAAAAAGTTAGTATTTTGTCTATAATTGATTTGATACTTTAATTATTTTTCACATACAATTAGTACCTTCAAAAACACATATTGCAACTTGCTGTCGACTGAAAATGACATCACAACGGCTTAGGTAACCAATCACAGCTCACCTGTTTTCTAGGTTTGATCATGTGACATTCACAAGCTGAGCTGTGATTGAATACCTGAGCCCTTCTGATATCATTTTCATATAGGCAAAATATTCATGTTTGACTGCCAAAAATGGCTAAATAAGTAAAGTATCCCTTTAATGTGCAGTTAAACTGTTTGCATTATTTTATATTGTTCAATATTTTTCAACAAAACAAGATTGGAACACATTATGAATGAATGAATAAATAAATAAATAAATAAATAAATCGGCAAAAATTGAGATCAGCAGGCCAGACATTTGAAAAGTTCGGGGATCGGCCGGAAAATTGTTTGTGGCGGTGGTGCACCTCTACAACAAACTGTGAGATTAACCCTGAACAAAGAGTTCACATACCCTCATATAGGAAACTGCGTTTTCGGTTGCAGCACAGCTGATTCCAGTGAGTTATATTAACGCTGAGTAGTTACACCTGGACTTTACTACCAGTCTGAAAAGACCGCCTTCAATGGAGCCCTGATTCATCGAGTCATAGTGTGTAGGGCGTAGTGTGGGGTGGTGCAACGATGGCCATTATTTCAACACAAATTCATGGAATAAAATGTTATTTAGAAGCATGACGAGGTAGCGCTTCTGCTTCGGGGGTCACTGCGGAGTTTTTATGGGCTGGTAAACTATAAAGTATGAAGGCTGATATTGGGCCGAAATAGATTTAGAGCTTTGGTGCTTCAATGAAAGAGGGACATCTGGTGGACGAAAGAAGTGAACGCAACCTATGTCACTAAAGAGTGAAACATTTAGCCTACTCTTTCAGCAATAATAGTGAAATAGTGAAATAACTTAACATGACTCAACATGATACTGATCAATGTATTATTTAAAGAAGACTGCGTTAATTCAAATAGAAGAAGTTACAAAAAAAAAAAAAAGTTGCCCTAAATATCAGTAGATGTGTGCATAAAGGAGTACGAAAACAAACAAACAAACAAAAAAAACATCCACAATAGGTTTTAGGCAGCTCCTCTTCACACTCACTGTTGAAAATATTGCTCACATGGTACTGACGATGCTGGAAGACATACATATATTTGCAAGCCACTTCCTACACAACTTATTTGACGGTATAATATCTAAACGGTCCAGATTTTTGAATGTTGCTTTGCTTTTGCTCACTGGCCACCATTACTAATGCACAAAACCCTACACATTAATGTTCATTATTTTGGTGGTGATTACAATTATTTAAAAAAAAAAAAACAACTTTATTGAACAAACAACTGCAACAACTACTCATCATTCCAGGAAGGTATGCTATGCACTGTCCACACTGTAACACAAGGGGTAGCGTCTTGAGATTTATCCACTCTCGTTCGATCATTTTCAGTCTCCGAAACGGCGCATCCGTCCGTAGGAAATGGCAAATGGAAAAAAAACAAAAAAAACTTGTGCGGATACAGTGTGGACGGGGCCTTATCTTTCACATTCCATAACCTACTTTGATTGACCCAATCTCCCAACAAAAATCCATCCATCCATTTTCTAAACCGCTTATCCTCACTGGGATCGCAGGCATGCTGGAGCCTATCTCAGTCAATGAGCGGTAGGCGGGGTACACCCTGTACTGATCGCCAGCCAATCGCAGAGCACACAGCTGAACAATCATTGGAATTGAACACTGCACCTTGGATCTATGGGGAGAGATGTGTCTCAAAAATGTTAGCACAAATACATTTGTGATTTTTACACGTTTTTGAGATCCACAAATACAGCCGAGATTTTCACGGTTTTTTCAGATCCACAAACATTTTCACGATTTTCATGTTTTTCAGATCAACAAACATTTTCTTGGTTTTCACGTGTTTTTCAGATCCACAAATATATCCGCGATTTCCACGTCCTTTTCAATTTTATGTGTACGTTTTCCATGACTTATGCATGCGAGTTGTCGAATGTTAATTTGTGGATCTTCCATTGTGTGTTTATTTTGCACAAGTCGGGAAACAAAATACGACCTTAGTTTGTTTTCCTTGAGCTTGTTTTGCCTTCACTCGGAAGACACGCTTCTTCTACTGTTAAATTTTCTTCTTCTGCGCCACTAAAGCAATCCGTTGTAGCCAACCAAATAAAAACAAGTAAAATGTACTGAATATTGTAACCGTTGTTTATTGCATGATGGGCTAACTTGTAAAATGAGATCTTAAAGCATTTCTCTGAATCCAACGTCTCTGACCATATTGCTATAAACTGCCTTGTAAACAGTTAACACGTTCAGGGCTGATGGGCGGAGTTTCGGGTCTTCTGCCTTACACTCCTTATGAATTTGAAAAAGATGGAAGTGGATCAAATCTCCTCCATCCACTCTTCCTATCACAAACTGTACAACATCTGGGATCTTCCAGATATCTGTCCTTTCATCATACCCATGCATGAGATCATCTGAAAACGGCTTCCCTATGTTATCGAATGGCCACAGCTGCTCAGGCGCCACAAAGTCACCACTGAGCTCCCTGTGGCCGCATTTCACCAGCAAGCCCCTGGATGAGTCCACCTCAGGCAGCGCATCCAGATCATTCACCACCAGGTGGAAGTCATTTGTGAGCAGAAACTGCGAGAGAGTTTTCTCCAGGGTGTTGGAATCACACATCACCCTCTTACCAGCTGGGCTGTTGTGGAGGTAATGAAGAATGGAGACGTAGTCTATCGCCAACAACAGCCGCGTCTGCCAAGTGTTGCGATGTTTTTGCTGCTCCTGTGCTAGAACTGCGTTCAAATTAAGAAGTGAGCCCAATGGATGGTACTCTGTGACCAAGGTATGGTCTTCGAGGCAACACCCCACCAACTGTACCACCAGGGGACCCTGCAGTGCCTTTAGCATTGCTAATCCGTGGAGAAAATCCTGTGAGTAATCCAGAGATGACAGTTTGGACACAGCCACCTTTTGTCCTTTCCATTCTGCCAAGTAGACCTACGGAGGGGGTGGAGGAAGAAAAGAAAGAAAAGAAAAAAAGAAAAAAAAAAGAAAAAAAAAAGAAAAAAAAAGAGAGTTTAGGATCAACATGTACATGACTATTAACATTTTTACTTTCCCATATATTAGCACATACTTCTCATATGCTGCATTTGCAGTGTAAACCTATCCTTAATAACTAATTTGCTCCCAATAACGTGTAAATACGTTTTTTTTTAAGTTTTAAGTGTCCCAAAGACGTTTTTTTTTTTTTTTTATATATATATGCTAGAGCATAGCAAAGAACGATTGCAGAAATGGTAGTTATTACACAAACGGCCAGCAGGTGGCAGCAGAGCAAAGGAGATCAACCAGGGCTATCTAGAAAAAAAGCTAAATTACTTAGAATTTTAAATAGATTTGTGAAAACTGATGAAACTTAGCTCTCTTCTAATGCTAATTGCTGAAAAACGGAAACAGAAACATACTTTTTTTTTCCTGATGAAAGAAGAGACTTTAATCTTTCTTTTGATAGGTTCCATGCTTTTATAGCAATTGAACACAATATTTCGTGGGCCTTGCAAAATCAGTCAAAATTCAGTAAAACAGCCGGGAGCGAACGGGATTGCTTCTGTGAAAATGGCTGGGAGTGAATGAGATTTATATAGGCTAACATTTAATTGTTATTGTTTTGTTCTAGTATACTTAATTGGGCTGTCAAGATCAAATAGTTTTAGAATCAATTATTCTAACGATTATTCTGTTGATGGATGGAATAATCAGATACAATTTTTATTTTTGTATTAAAGTCTATTGTTCCCCTGATTTCCTTTTTGAAACACACCCAGTTACTGGTTTAGTCATTGTTTTCCACAAAAGCAGATGTTTCCAAATTTCTTACAAAAAAAATCAAGTATAATCAGTCTGCTTTCATAAAGTACTACAGATATCAGAAAAATAATTACTTTTGAGAGACTGAAATCAGAGGATTTCGTCAATTTTAAACAATTACTCAATTATTAAAATTGCTGACAATGAATTTGATAATCGATTAGCTGTGTGTGTGTGTGTATATATATATATATATATATATATATATATATATATATATATTTACACCAAATATGTAGCATTTTAAAATTATGATTGTGTTTAACAGATGGACACATGAACGGTGGGTTTGATTATGCGTTTTAAGTGTCGGTGCAGTTTACACTCTAGTGGTAGATTTTGAGAGGTTCCGACTAGTGTACCTTCTTCACTGCCCCCTGGCCGATGAGCTTCAGCTTGCGCACTTCCGCTTCTATCAGAGGACATTGAAGCCAGGGGGTGCAGTTCTTCATTGTCGGCATTTTAAAGTGTTGAGCCACACAGCCGGTATGGGCGGTGACTGGTTGTCCAACTGACTGATACACAGAATCCAAATACAGGTAGATCAAGATGTTGATGAGGAGTAAAGCTGCAAGGCAGATCGCCACCACTGGACTACTCTGGTAGAATGAAGTACTGCTTCGACGACCCATGTTGCACAGCAACCTAAAGGCAGACAGGACATAGTAGTACCCGCAGTCATCAAAAAATTCGCACAATCAAAGTTTTTTTTATTTTTTATATAGGTAACCGATGTAAACGCACACAAATGTTACCTACAATTGCTCTTGGATCACATGGTAGTCAAGTCACAATACACATAAATCCGTTTAACAACCTGCTCGTTACATTACCAGAACTAAAGTGTAGCGAAATCGTGCATTTCACTGACAATAAACCGGAAGCAAACTACCACTTCCTGTAAAGTATTCATAAGAAAAGCAAACTTTGTCTTTCGTAAGTGATTTATGTATCATTATTATTATTATTATTATGTGTATGATTTGCTGTTTTTTAAGGAATTGTCACGGCAAAATAATCTACCTTTGGTTATAATTTTTAATTAATAAATCAAAACGCCAGGTTAGCAAGAAAACATCTGTTTAGCACTAGACATGAACCACTGCGGCCGCATATTTTATGTAGCCCCGAGGGCCTCCAGCAATCTTAATGCATTAATAATGACACTTAGAACCTGGAATTAAATCAAACATAGAGAAAAGGGCGGTTGCGAACAATGCTTTTATTTTGAAACAAGGAAACCGAGCGGATTTGTGTGTTACTGACAAGATAAATCCGATGTTGTGACTTAAGTTGCCGTCATAATATAGTCGAGAGGAGGAGATCTACGGCGTACAGGTAAGCAACCATTCGTATTTACAAACCCTTAGTAGAACAGTGAGTCGTCTGGCCAAGCATAGAAGCATTCTTACGTAGCCAAAAATTGATGCATATCTTCCATGCAAATTAATTGGCTGCTATGGCATTTTTTTTTAACCTGTCAAGAGCTATTTTTGTCAGATGCCGTCAATACTGGCACCTAAATGGTGTTTATGATATGATTCATAATCGATTAGGAGATGGCATTGATCGCTCGTGCGCTCACTCGAGGGATGTTATAGCATATAGTTTAAGGCGGCTATTTTGTAGCATACAGTCGTTTCCCATTTGAGGTGTGACGTCTCAAAAATGACACAATTAATACGTCGACATTGATGAACGAACTGAAATCAAAGCAAAACAAAGTGTTTTGTATTTAATACATTAGCATCGCATTTAATGTAATCTATTGTTTATTTTGTAACTGATTCCAGCTTCAGGTTAGCTACAGGTTTGATTGGTTATGGACAGGAAATGAAACCACACCGAGATGCAGGCGTGATAGTTTGCTTGTTGTGTCATCGGGAGGTATGTGGATGTCTGTTTACTCGTGGACTACGTGCTGCGTCTTCCATGACCGGACTCAGCCTTGTTTCCATAGTTTCCTCCAGTCTTCTCCCATTTGGCTGTGATGTCAGAACATTACTGTGCCTCCTCCCCGTTACTTCCACCTGACTGTTGTTAGGGATGAGTCATGGAGTGAGTCATACTGATATTTACATTGCTGATTATTGCTATCATTTGGCATAATCTATTTGATTCAAACTCGTTTACAATTGTACATCGGATCGCCCATGGATTTTATCATAATTGTACTGGGCTAGTGTACAAATAAAACGTACTATTTGTATATGTATGTATGTGCGTATGTATGTGAAAGCACAGACATGAAACAGAGTAGATTTGATTTTTAATGAAAGGCTTTGCTGGAAATGGCAATGAGATGTGTTTCAATGCTTCAGAAACATTTGCTTAACAATTTAGTTAATAAAAAAAAAGCAAATAACCAACCGTCAGGGCTTAGTGCATTTAGTGGCCTGGAGCTAATGGGGAGGGGAAAAAACAACAACTATACAAACGCAAAGGCACCAAATGAAGTCACTCATCAAAAAGACAGCTAACTAAAAGAAAATCCACACCATGCAGATCGCCAGCACCTCCACCACTGGCCAATAACACCAAGGGGGGGAAGAGAATAAAATAAAATTAGGTTGCTATACATACAAAATTTCAATATTGCAAACAAACAATCGAACAAAAATAAATGATTTCATTCATTCATTCATTCATTCATTCATTCATTCATTCATTCAAAGGCCATCTGCAATTGAGTCTGATGTTCCTGATTCCATTCATGGGCCTCTCCTCTTGTATGAACTCTGCCCAAAAGAAAATAAACAGTCTTGGCTCTTGCCCAAACATTAAGAAAAAGGGAGACTCACCGGTTGTCTGATGAGGAGTTGTATTGTAACATCCATCCATCCATCCATCCATTTTCTTG
Source organism: Festucalex cinctus (assembly GCF_051991245.1). Classification (NCBI taxonomy): domain Eukaryota; kingdom Metazoa; phylum Chordata; class Actinopteri; order Syngnathiformes; family Syngnathidae; genus Festucalex; species Festucalex cinctus. The sequence continues at coordinate 7,807,111 of NC_135425.1, read as the reverse complement.
ACCGCTTATTCCTCACAAGGGTCGCGGGGGGTGCTGGCGCCTATCTCAGCTGGCTCTGGGCAGTAGGCAGGGGACACCCTGGACTGGTTGCCAGCCAATCGCAGGGCACACAGACGAACTGTATTGTAACAATACAATACAATACAATATCCGAGACTAGAGAGCTGTTGGATGAGGGCACTCATTAAAATTCACTCACTAAAATTACGTCCTTGGTCACATTGTATTCGGGCGGGGTCCCCAAATTTGGAGAACCACTCTGCCACCAAAACTTGGGCAACAGTCGTGGTATGTTGATCACGGGTGGGAACAGCAAGGGTGTAGTTGCTGAAAATATCAGTTAACACTAGAGATGTAACGATATTCAAAAATCACGATACGATATTATCACGATATGAAGGTCACGATACGATAATTATCCCGATATTGTGGAGGGGTTGGCGATATTTAAAAAAGATCACAATATTGTAACAAAAAATAGTCCATACTAAAAAAAAAAAGCACAATATTGTGCTTTTGTACATAACAGCAATGCATACAAAACCACCTACAATCTCTAATAACAATATTGAGGCACTTACTTGCTAATGCAAGCACACTTTGATCGCTTGACAAGCAAATTAGGTTCCCCATCATCAAACAATTAGCATAACTTTTGAACATAGAAGGCCAAAACATCCCTAATAAAAATGTAATTGCACTAATAAACTAGCCACTAGAGGGTGCTAGAACTGCACAAATGGAAATCAACCTGACTTTTTTTTTTTTTTTCCCCCACAGATGTGTTCCTTTTAAATATTGTGAACATGACGACGACGATATTGTGGCAGTTATAATATCACGATATCACGATATTGTCCTTATCGTTACATCCCTAGTTAACACCAAGGCATTTCCCATGCCATTCTTAGCTGGATCCAGCAAGGTGTAATCAATGGCCAGGATTTCATTCGGTCTAAATGCCAGCAGATGTCCCTTAGGGTTCCATAGGGTGACTTGATTGTCCTTGGCAAACTGGCACCGCTCACATACTTTGCCCCTCTGTTCAACTTCTCTTGACATACCTGGCCAAAAACACCTGGACCGCAGAAGTGCTCCCCCAGTAGCGAAGCTTACAAAAATCGCTGACTCTACAGAGTCCACAATGGTTCGTGGGTGCAACAGCATCTAACTGGAGCCAACGTTCACTATAGCGATAATGCCGTACCCCTGATCACCTGGACCAATGACGGAGAAGCCCTGCAGGTAGGCCAGTGTCCAGGGGCTCAAATAACACTGCTGTATCTGAACATTGCTCACAATGATCTTCATTCAACCACCTGGGATGCAGTAAGCACGCTTACCTCTGACCCTTGCCTTTTCCGCAATTCTGAAAACTTTTGAGTGGCTGCCTGGTGACATTTCGGAAATGCTTGTGTGATAGATTGTGGAGTATTAATTAGAGATAGACCGATATGCTTTTTTCAGGGCCGATACCGATTCCGATTATCGGTAGTCAAGGAGGCAGATAACCGATATTTGAAGCCGATATTCATTTGCAGTAAAAGTTAAAATGTTGGCACCAAATTTTTGAATAATGCAAACCCTAACCGTTCTTTACAATGGATTCTCACACTGCACTTTTCATTTTACATCCTTCTATCTGCAATAAGACGTTGGTGGCGGGGGGAGTTAAATGTGGGGGCCAATGTGACATTACCTTTTATAGCATTTGGGATACTTGTAGTTTTATTCTATAAATGTTATATTTTTATTAGTGCTGTCAAGCGATTAAAATATTTAATCGCGATTAATCGCATTTTTTCATAGTTAACTAATAGTTAATCGCACATTTTATTTATTGTAAAAAAAAAAAAAAAACCTTGATTTTTTTTCTGTCCCATTATTTTATCGAATTGTAACATCGTTAACGTGAATAAGAGTATTGATTTTCGTATGCAAATCTTTTTCTTTTTTTTTATTGAAAAAAAGTATTGAATTCAACACACGCAAAGTCACACAAACAGCCCCTCAACAGCCCTTTCCAAGGGATTAAAATTGGGGCAATGTAAAATGCCAACAAAGTGCATATGAAATGTAAACTCAGAGACTCTGCTTATAGTGCAGCAAACTATTTTTAAAGTTTGTTTTAAACTTAGCAGCAATATATTGGTCATTATTTACCAGCTCAACCCAGTTTCTGATTTCTTTCTGATTAGAAAAATAACTGAAATGGCTAACAGCATCCTAGTTTGCTTTGAGCCAGTTGCTCAAACAGACAAGCCTGTTAACATTTTCAGACAACAGGGAAGCTCGCCTTCATATCGCGATCATATTGCGCACGCCATATGTGGTCAGTGAGACTTTGGATTTGATGTCCCATATACTAGCTACCTGCCTGAAGTGCTCTGCGACAGTATTGGCAAAATGCCGGTCCTCGGTCTTCATAACAAAGCATGGCAGCGAAGCACCCAGTCAGTGTCAAAATAATGGGAAGTTACCCCGAGGTAGTTGTGGTGACTGAGAGACGTCCAGTAATCGCTTCGGTGAGTCTCTTCTTAGTTGATTCATCCATTGGTTTCTGTCGGAAATTATCCACGGATGCCTGGGTTTGACGAGGGGTCGGAGAATCGGCATCAACGGTGTGCTTGGCTATCAAATGGTATTTTAAGCTGGACGTGCTGCGATGGTAGTTCAGTTCGCGATGGCAATACATACAAATTACTTTGCTCTTGTCAATGCCACCATTAGGTAATTTTTTAAAAGTAAACTTGCCGTTCAGAATTGAATTTATATCCTTTTTATGGCTCGCCATGATGCTTCTCTTTCCCCGTTGTTGTTGCTTTTTTTTTTTTTTTTTTTTTTCCTAACCAGCAATGTCAACGCAGACGAACTTTTCATCCATTACCGTGATTGGTCAAAACAAAAGTTTGGTAGACCACGCACAGGTTGTCATTGCCCAATCAGCTTTAAGTATTGTAATGAAAGCCTTGCATTTACCGCTGATCTGTATACACAGTGGCGAACTCCCATAAGTGAAAGACAAATGATCTAGTTGCCAGGTGAAAGCTCCAAATGAGCTTTAATTGCGCGATAAAAAAAATGACGCCGTTAAAAGGGGGTTGCGTTAACGCCGTTAAAAACGCGTTTAACTGACACCATTAATTTTTATATTTTGAAGTAATAGGAGGAACCCTGTCATTCAAAATGTGCATCAGCTGTGGCATTACTTATTACTACAGCAAAAATAAATAAAAAAATTCCATGAGAAAAACTATTCATCCCTGAACACCATACAGTTCTTGTAGACCTTATTATGATTATTGTTATTGTTACCATATAGACAGTTTTGATAAGCTGAGGATCTTAAATCGAGAACAGCAATATCATGCGACTCCTCTCTACAAGAGAACTGTCAAAAGACACTTCATCATGTAGTTTACTGCCACTTAGGATGCCCCAATCAACGCAGAAAAAGGTAGAGTAAAATAACTTGGTTATAATAATAGTAAGAATAACTTGGTTAAACAGACATTGTTGCGGTGGACCGCTGCCACTTTCTGCTGTTTAATGTGTTTTACACTTATAGACACGTGTGTGTATATGAGCACACTATTCTCTCACTACTGTACTGTACTGTATCACTTAATGGCACAGATGTACTTGTCTAAATAATAACTGGGCTGCAACATTGCTAATTCACATTAACAAGCACTGTCTTAGCTGTCCACATGAATAGTTACTAACACACGAGAAAGTTATACAACACACCAAACATGAGCTCATTATTCAAAGTATGATGCACGTAACGAAATTACATCACTGAACATTAATTGCAGCCGTGTACGGCCGTAGATGTTACATATTAGTGGCATCCATTGAGAGGATAATGTCCCAAATGACGGCAGACATGACGTGAAAAGAGAGACAAAACGAGCAAATAAGCACACTATACTTTAGTGCACTTCTCTACTAATGCCAAACATACGGAAGAGAACACGTTCGTGTAGTTAAACGGTGTTTGAGACACTTAATTTGTTACGGAGCGGACTTTAACGAGGTGCACAACGAGCTGTCAATCAAATCAACGTCGAAGCTTAAGGCACACAATGGCAAACCAGTGCGACAAATAAACACAATATAAAGTAACTAAACGCTATTTAGCGTCACTGTGGCATCTAACTGCATTATAACCGCTATGCAACAAGTAGTGGACGTGACGAGAGGTAAATATAATGATATTACTCTACTCTTAACATGGAACTAGACAATATAATAATGACAACTGTTAATATTTGGAACCTTTCTAACAAACATTATTTACTTAATTAAGTGAAAATGTGTGTGATTCCCAACCCGAGTAGTTCAAGTAGCGAATTAGCTACTGGGTGTTAGCCTACATGCTAAGCTGAACACACCACTGTTAGCTAGCGGGGATTCAATGCAAGGCACTGCAGCTCCATTCATATAGTGCATTTAATACACAACATAATTCAATGTGTTTAGCTTATCATGGTGAAACGATCGGCGGAGTCTCTTCTGTTTTAACTTACCTTCGAAGCATGTGTCTGTCGCGTTGTGTCTGTGGGTGCGTGTGTGACCGGCTACTGTGATACACGGCATACACTACTGATTGGTTCTGGCTCTTGCACGGCTAACCAATCAAATGCTGCTATGGGCGTTACATTGCTGGAGTTGGACTCCATAACAGACAGAGACGCTCTGGGCTGCATTCGAAGCGAAAAGACGGAGTTTTAAATGGATCGCTCATATCGGCCGTCAGATTAATAAAACAGACCGATACCGATATGTACCAATATGTCAAATATCGGCCCCGATTATCGGCCCGACCGATTATCGGTCTATCTCTAAATAACGGAAGGCAGTACAAAGAATGCTAGCCCATGCTGTACAAAGAGCTCACAGTAGCATTTCCCAATCACATTCATTCTGAACACACCAGGGACTCCAAGAGGGGCCCCACCCAAAGTGTCTTTTTCTACAAGGGCGCCACACTGTGAATTTAGTTTGCCGCACAGCTCAATGTTTAATTGCAGGTATCCAAGATATGGAATACCCAACCCATTAGCTGCCTTAACCAACCAGTTACTCCCTTTAAGGTGTTCTGGACCACAGATTTCTAAGTGCTAACGGAAAAAAGTTTCTGTAATGGTGGAAACCATGTACCCAGTGTCTATCAAACATGACAAGAACATCACTCATGGTAACCTTCAAATGGGAACACTGATATAAGATTTGAGGCCTTGTCTATTTTACTTTTCATCGCATCTGAGCTGGCAGCGCTCCCAACCAAACTGTGGCTCTGAAGTTTGGTGGGTGCTAGTTTTTCGCAACTGGGGAGGATTCTGACTGCCTAACCAGAGACTGTGAGGACTGAGTATACAGAGGCACATGCACACCATCACATTCCCTTGCATAATGACCAGGTTGCTGATGTCTACATATTATTGGTCCACGCTGGGCTGAACGACTACGCTGAGGAAGGCGCTGTAGCTGAGCAATGGGCTCTTTGCACAAATCCAGCACTTCCTGAACTCAATACCACTCCTTCATTTCCTGTCTTTCATGAGTGGACAAGTTGATTAATCCAGGTGTGCCTGACCTAAGTAATCAGGACGAGATTGGTCGGACACACCTGGATTAATCACTTTGTCCACTCATGAAAGACAGGAAACGAAGGATTGGCGTTCAGTTCAGGAAGTAGTCGAGCTGTGCAAAGATCCCATTGTTTGAGTTAATAAATTAAGCTGCTCTTGCTGCCGCTTCCTTCATTTCACTCATTTCTGACAAGTGGGCAGCATTAGCGAGGGAGTATGTTCTCTGGACACCACACTGAATGCCACTGATGGCCGGAACTGAATTCCTGCGGCCCCTGACAGCACTAGGAAGGCCTTCACGCTCCCACCTAATTGCCTCCCCCCTAACATCGAGCAATGTAACTGTGGGTTGGTTGCTCACAAACTACTTAAGTTCTCGCCTTATGGTGACATCCATACCTGCTCAACAAACTGATTCCCATAGCAAAGCCTCAGTATTAGTCATTTCGGTCGGTGCACGCTGCCTTTCCCGCTCCATAAGTCTCATTAAGGCAAAAGAAAATTCTAATGTTTCACCTTCTTGTTGCTTCAGAGAAAAAAAGGCCTCCTGTAGAGCTACGTAAGACGCTGAGAAACCATGGAGTTCCTGAAAGATAGCAATTATTCTAGCAGGATTGCCTCGCTCTGTACTCGTCCAATATTTAATCTCGTCCTGAGCTTCGCATTCTATGTAAAAGAGGGAAAATGCCAGCTATAGATAAATGACGTGCCCCCATGCCTGCCTACACTTCTTCAAGCCACTCTCCCAGTGCAGTGTCGCCCTCTAAACATTGGCCACTTCCGATCACGGGGCACAAACACTAACCTCTCTGCTGCAGGAATGCTGGCAGTAAAAAAAGGCACTGCACTAGTAACAGGTCCAGCAGGCGCCCATTCTTGACGCAACCGCTCCTGGTCAGCTTGCAACTCTGCAACCACATCTCTTAACTCATTTGCTCCCAAAAACGTATAAATATGTTTTTATTTTAAATACTACCAGTGTCCCAAAGACGTATTTAGATGGTTTTTTTTATGCTAGGGCATACAGAAGGCTTTGATACAGTTTTGAACTGAAGAGAATGACTGAAGCAATGGTGGTTATTACAAAAACGGCCAGCAGGTGGCAGCAGAGTATAAGAGATCAACCAGGGTCATGTTGCAATAAGTTGTTTTCTCCAGTTATAAACTGTGAATAATGATGAAACTTAGGTAGATTCTAATGCTAATTGCTACAAAACGGAAACAGATAGAAATGTTTTTTTTCCTGATGAAAGAAGAGACTAATCTTTCTTTTGGCAGGTTCCATGTTTTTATAGCAATAGAACACAATATTCTGTGGCACTTACAAAATCAGTCAAAATCCAGTAAAACGGCCTGGACTAAAAATAGCTAGGAGTGAATGAGTTAATGTTCGCAATTCCTTCTCCATAATAATCGATTTAAAGTCGAGAACCGCTGCTGTTTTGCCAAAACAAAACAAAACAAACCAATGAAACACCTCTCCGCCCTTATTTTCTCACAGCAACAGATCCTGCCGACAACACCAAGTTTGTGGCACCACACACATGAAACGAAGTAGATTTGATTAATTTATAATGAAAGGCTTTTGTTGCTGGAAATGGCCCAGAGACGTGTTTCAATGCTTCAGAGACATTTATTTGATTAACAATTTAGTTAATCAAAAAAGCAAATAACCAACCGTCAGGGCTGAGGCCAAATACATTTGAAAAAAATAAATTCGGAAAAAAACAAACTACAAACTCAAAGGCACACAGCAAACTAGAAGAAAAGCCACACCATGCAGATCACCCGCACCACCACCACTGGCTAACAATACTGATGAGCGGAAGAGAGAGTAAAATTAAATTAGGTAGCCGCACATACATAATTTCAATGTTGCAACAAACAAAACTAAACTTCTGCACTCACACATAAAATACACACACATGCACGCACACGCATACTCAGTCACTAAATCCAAACCAATGTCGGTGGAGCCCAGTCTCGTCACGCGTCAGTTGTGACGTGAAGTCGGGCAATGAGTCCAGCAGGGGTTGGAGCGGGAGGTGGAAGTCACCCTGCTGACGGCCTCCAAACAGTTTCGTCACGCGCCGGCCGTATGCGAAGTCGGGCAGTGAGTTCAACAGGGGTTGAACGGGAAGTGAAGGTCACCCTGCCGGTTGCCTCCAGGCGACACAAGTGCAGAAAGAATCCGATCGAGTGGACACAAGAAAGGCAAAACAGCAAGTCAATTTTAATGAAGGATCCCCCATAGTACTGGGGTAGGCATAGGTGCATTTTGTATATCCTAGTCAGTTATATATGGAGAAAACATTTTGTGACACTAGCCAACAGATTTGTGTTTTTTAATGGTTTCTGAGTAATCCTGGGCTGCTGAGTCAAAAAAAAGAAAAAAAAAAAAAGAAATCCGTTTCTTTGAATTGGCTGTTGTTTTTAAGATATCAATTTTTTTTGACAATTAGTTGATAGCATCTGTATGTACTTTGACAGTCTATGAAATGTACTTTCATTGTTATTAAAAGCAGTGTTTTTAAGTTAACTGGGCCAAAACTTCATACCTCCATAATGATCACTTTTCAGGAGACCCCCAAAATGTCATGTTTGTCCTCCCATTAATATTGTATCTTCAAAGACAGCAAGTCATTTTCAACACTTTAGATTGGTTAATAATTTGTAAAAATGGCACCCACACGTGTGGACTGACCAAAACTGTTATTATTGCCTAATTATCTGAATTTTTGCTTGATTTTCACATGAAACATGATTTGCATACAGAAGTCCCCTGCAATAACGATTGCCGTCTATCATGACACTGCAGAAGAGTGAACAAATGCTATATGGACATGCTTGAAAAGACAGACAGCCTCATCAAAGTTGTTGCATAAAGGGAATACTAATGCTATAACTTGTGTATTATTAGCACAATTTTAAAACAAAAATATAGACTTAAAAAAAAAAAAATCTAAAAAAAAAAAAATAGAGCTAATAGGTCGCTTGCACATGTCGTCACTTCCGCCTCGGATTTCTCGTAGTCGCCATGCTGGGTGGCCTCCATTTACGTAGCGATTCGGTCTAACACGTATCTATCACGTTTGTTTTCTGCGTTTAAAATGGTACATTGTTGCTGTATCGTTGGCTGTTCGAACAAAGCCAAGGGGGAAAATGGTCGGTCTTTTTTCCGAATTCCGAAAATAATTAGGAACCAGGGCCTGGAGACAGAGGAGTGCGGACTCCGGAGGGAAGTCGTTACTTTGGGCTCGTGTGTGCAGCGATCACTTTGTGAGCGGTAAGCTTGTTTACCTTTATTTAATGCATGAGGATTAATAACGTTTCGACCGCCCATATATGGGCAAGTTGCTTATGTTTTGGATTCATGAGCAAGCAAGTTCGGTAGTACAAGCTGGCTAGCGGACGTTAGCCGAAAGCTAACATCGAACATTTTCACCCAAGTAGTGCCAGTGCAAAGTGTTTACTGCTGAAATTGGATTGATTAGTCTTGGGCTTTTAATGCCGATAACATGTTTTTTGGTGGCAAAATGTAAACTTGGAGAAAAAAAGAGACAGAAGGGGGTGATGCAAGAAAACAGACCCCCGGTAGCCTACACATCATGCTAAAGAACTTATTCACGGCCACCCTACTGCGGTAAAATAACCAGTCTTTCCATATTTTATTTGTTTATATATTTGTTTATTTTTAACAGGTCGCCCTGCGCCCGTTTTTCTGTCCAATCATCCCGACTGGGCTCCAACATTAAAGTTGGGTCCCAAGTTACAACATCTATGTCTCAGCCCAGTCGGTGCCAAGATATGAACGTGCACAGGAGAGACAAGCAAAGAAAAGACGACTCGAAGTGGCAGAGATTGTTGCAGTTATGCAGCCAGATGGCTCCAGTAACCTGTACCCTCAAGTACTGCTGACATCATTGACTCTGGTATGCCACTCAGAATTCATTACATGATATATTGTATGCATGAGTGAATGTATGTGTTTGTTTGTGTGTGTACACGCACCTTATATTTTAGAGACATTTGGAAGTGTTTATAGAAATAAGTATTTGCCTGTAGCAATGTTCATACATTAAAAAATGCAACAAAATGTGTACATTTCTTTTACACTGACAAAAAAACTATACTACTTTACTATATTAAACCTATTACTGGTACCGTATTTTTTTGTGATTCTTTTCTTCTTTTTTTTTCTTTAGGGATCTCATGCCACACCGACTTGATTGCCAATGACATGATGGAAACGAAGGCGAGCATCAAAGCATTGGAGGAGGACAACATGCGACTGTTTGTTTGGCGCTAATAAAGGCAGCGTTTATACAAATTCTATTGTTGGGTTTGTTTACAAAGCTATACATAATACAAATGACAGGATTTGACTCAATGTGCAATATGGTCCCTCTTAAAGTAATGGCATAAATCTCTATTATTTCTAAAAGCACAAAAAATGAAGTGAATAATGATTAGATGTAGTAATTTCAGGGTTAAAAATTGAACTGTTAATTAATGTAGTTTATTTTAGCACAGGTGCCTACCATCCTGAGATGACGGTATGATGTAATGTTGATGGGGTACGCAATGACTTTCATTATGCTATGTACAGAGGAAAAAGTTGCTCTCTTTTAAATTTGTTTAATGTAAGACAAGTACCAGTACTGTGTTAGTTTTCCCAATAATCCTTGTTTCACACTTGTCACAAAACCACTGTCCTTTTGGCAGTCTAGATTGGCACACTTCAAGTGATATCATTTGATTTTACAATCTGCTGCAGCACAAAAAACTACTTTATTCCGCATCTTTGAAGTACATGAGCAAGTGGTAGGTGACAGCGGCTGAGCAGGAACACTGGAAGTCCACTGCTGATCTAGTAAATGCTCTCCCGAGCAGTTCAGGTAAGGAGGGGATTTTGGGGGGAAAAAAACTCTGGCTTTTCCAACTGGCCAAAACGAGCGATCTGGGTGGACTCGCTCAATCACACTTTGTCCACACCACAAAGTCGCAGAAGTCCGTCCAGTTAAACTCATCTGTGCCTGAATCTGAAAATATTACAAACATTGTAATGAAAATATGAAACATAGAATTAAATAAGAAACTACAAAAAGTAAAGCCATACATACCTGGTAATACTATTGGTGTTGTCGTGACAAGTGATGGGAATTGTTGCCATCTGGCACCAGACAGAAATTGGGTGTTGTGACAGCCTCCTTAACCGTGAGATCATAAGAAAAGCTGTCAGTATGCTCAGTAGTTACCATGAACACGTTTTATTGTACTGGAAACTGAAACTAAAAATACGTCCTCTGAGAGTGGTTAACCTTAACCATTTAGAATAAGTTGATTAAGTAACATGTAACTAGTGAAAGGGTAGCATTAAATTTAATTAAGCCACGGGGAGGCTGTGCATAGTTACTTTTTATTCTTATACGCTCTGCCATATTTGCCTGTTATAAAATTATTAGAAAAACCACATCAGGTAAACCCAGCTGTGCATGTAAACACAATGATAACAGGAAGCCTGAGAACAAATCAACATTTTTGTGTGCAGAATTACCAACACCATGTGGTTTACTTACGTGCAACAGCAACCGTTTCTTCTGATGCGATGTTAAAGTTTACACTCTGTATCCACCCGCTTACAAAATAATTGTAAGCCTCCAGGGATTTGTTGGCGTGTTATGGAGCATGTTGTCAACACGAGGTAGGGAAAGATGTCCAGAGATGTCACATTTGGCCAGCAAGCTTTCTCCGTCAAAAAAAAAAAATCACCCTTGGTCAGGACGTAATTAGGATCAATCCCGCCACACAGAGACACCTTCTGCCTGTATCGTTGTTTTTGATCTTCCGGTAAATCGTGAAAATAACATCAGGTTGATAAGCTCTACCGTGTAACTCGCGAGTGTACCTTGTGAACCGGCGGACACCCAATATGGCGCCCGAAGGAAAAACTCCCATGATGCATTACGATGTGCAAGCGACCTATTCTGGGGGGAAAAAAAAACAATGCCATTTTTGGATTTCGACATCAAAATACCCTAAGACCTTTGACACTTTCTTTGAACCAAAATGTGTTGACCAGTCTAATTAAAACAAAACAAGAAAAGTAATCGTTATTAGTCCCCATCACACCAGCATTCATAAGCACACACGTTTCCCATCTTTTGAACAAACTTGTACAGACTTAAACGTTGCATGTCCTATTGGCCATGTTTCTTACCATACGATCACTGTATTATCTTGGAAGTACAATACACTCTCATTTCTGAGAGTGAAATTGCCTTGACTGTTTGACAATGAGTAATGTGTAGACTAACTGCATTTTCTTGCCTAGTTGGTGGAGCCCCAACCCACAGCTCAACATGCCAATAGAGTGAGTGCCTCCTATAGCTGTGCTTCCCTCATCTCTTGGCTGTTCAAGCAAAGTGAGCAAGGTGAGTAGTTGGTACAGAATCTTTTCTTTGCAGTTTCCTCTGTTATGGCTGACAGCTGTTGTTTCATGTTTGCAGGACCACCACCATGATGGGTCACCCTGGTTTATGTGTGATACTACTTGCATTCATCTGTAACAGTTATGGCCAAGAAGCATTAAATCAACTTTATAGGTCCAAAAGGTAGAGGAAAAAGCTGTTTTTTCCCCCATCTTTGTGAGGATATAGTTTGGTGTACTACTTGTATGTTTTTGTCTCTTATTGTTAAGCATGAACAGATGTAAAACCTCTGTATTTACTCCCATTCAGATTTTGCCATTCCTAAATTTATAGCAATTTTGTGAATACGGATACCATCAAATAAAAGCCCAGAATCTGTACTTTGTCAATGTCCATTCCATAACTGTAATTGGAATATTTTTATTTAACAGGTAAAAAACAAAACTCGTGTGAGTGTTTGTTCATTGTTCAAATATATATATGGGCGTCAACTGTTGTAGCCGTAAATAAATCTAATCTATTTGTATGTCCGTCAGGATTCAGGAAAGTGCTGGATCAGATTCCAGCAATTGTTTGCCAAGTGCAAATGGGCCACAGGTCTCCACAAACTCCCCCAACTTCTCTATGGATCTTCGGATGCCCGGTGTCATTCCAGCTAAGGTAGGGATGCTGTGCTGAAAAACCCAGTTATACAAACCTTCATCAGTATTTATGAAGTGGGGGGAGGGCTGACTCATGCCAGGGGCCATTATAGCCATGTACCATAAAATCTGAAAAGAGTTTAGTGGTATATCTCAGAAATTCAGTACTTACCGGTACGGTAATTGTGTTTTGTCTTTGCATGTTTTCAGCACTTGTCTTCAAACACGTATAATGTATTTAGAAACAAATCACAAAAATAATTTCACATGGTCTTTAAATGTTTCAGAGAACAACAGGTGCACATTTAACTGTCCTATTGGAGTTTATAGGCAAAAACATATCATTGCAAAGCTCCAACTAGACTGAAAAGTAAGCTTGTAAAATTCCGTTCATTCGTTACAGTTTCTCCACAGAAATTAAAGATCCAGATGGACACAAAAAGAGGCGAAAATTGTAAATTTCTTTAACACACTTATTTTGTCACTAACCTGAAACCGAGGGACAGATGGAAGCAGCATGTTAAGCTTGCTAACATACATGCAGTGAAACTAGAGGAACAAAACATAAGATCAACCTGAGAGAAATATGTATTTCTAAAATCTTTTTTTGTTTGTTTGTTTGTTTGTTTGTTTTAGTCGGACACTTACCTATGCATGGCGTTCCGTGTGCCAACTAGTCATGCTGCATATGTCGGTGAGTATCATTTTTATCAAGCATCTATTAAAAAACAACAACTCTTTTTGCAGATGTGTTGCAAGTTCTACTGGTTGACTCCTTATTTCTCTCTCAAGATTCCATTTTTATAAATTCCCACAACAAATGTATTATAAATGATTAGTGCAATAAGTTATCTAATATGTGCCAACATTGATGTGAAAATCATTATCCAATGTTTAGAACTACTTTTACTGCCAGGCCAAGTTCAGGTTTGTCTGAGCAGCGTGGCAACGATTATTGTATCATCACAGCAGGGCTTCCAACTTTGAAACTGTAATTTTCACACGCACTAGTCATGTCAGTGAGTGGCTTAATTGTCAGAAAAAAATGACTCAACTGTTATAAGACAATGATATTTCAATGCATCGGACCTTAACACATTTTCCCATATTTGTTTGAAAATGTGTTTTTTTGGTCCGATGAAAGCAAGGTTGAACTTTTTGGCCATAATTACAAAATGTGGATTTATCATTTCTGTTCAGCCATGTACAATCTTTTGTGCTTTCTTGTTTGATGAGACTGTGTTGTCTAAATGTCAGTCTTATCATTCCCTTAGTAAATCATCCGCTTTATTAGTGAGAGTAATGCTTTTAATACTAAATCAGATTAAAGCTTTATTACATTTTTTCAGTTGTATGCAATGCATTTCATTAAATATTAGTATTTAATCTATACTATATTTAATCTATTGTGACGGAGTACTGTCAAACCGAGTGGCGTTGTTATTTCCAGGTTTTATCGCGTCATGTCCGGGACGCCGGCGTGTGATGTCATAGTGACATCACAGCGAAATAACAGGGTATGCAATAAAATAATTTGCTTTGTGTTCCTGAGCAGTCTGAGGATGCAGGCATATGCTAGGTTGAAGGATTGTAGTTTTCTATAAAATTCTTAATACTATTGTTGATGAATAACATGTGATTATGAGGGAGAAATCCGCGATTATTAGAATTAATTGGATTAGGGGAGGAGCCAGGGTGGCCATCCTGTCTGAGTGAGTGTGAGGCAGGATGTTCAGTGGAGTTGAGCACATTCATTGCAAGTGTGTTTGAAACCCCTAAATTTTGGAATGTTAATTTGACTTATTGTGTCAATAAATTGAAAAAGCCACAGCATCCTTTATTGGAGACATTTTGAACCCTGTTACATTTGCTAATCAAATGCTTTTCCTTCTCAGTGGACTTCATACCTCAGGCTAGTATGAACACAGTCCATCACATGCTGCTCTTTGGCTGCAATTCTCCCGTCTCCACCACCAACTATTGGTAATACCTCATTTGATGCTCGTTTTTCACATGTTCATTGCATATTATTATTATTATTATTATTATTATTATTGTTAAGGCTACACTATTTTTGTCTATCTAGCTGTCTGTTATTTTAGAACCTCCATCTCGGCTGGTTTACACTCATACTTATGCACTAAACTATCTTTTGTACCAAACCATGCAAAATGGTCTATCTCGCTCTCACACTTTATGTAATATTCACTCTCGCACTCAAAACAGTTGAGATGACTTGGCAAACAGCTTGTGTTTTTCTCATCTGTCCAAAGGACTTCCTCCCAGAAGCTTTGCAGCTCACAATACGTATTTTGTCAAATAACAAAATATATGGCGCAATAAAGAATCGGTTGTGCAATATATTACTGATTTAAGGGTACAGGGCTTTAGGGTGCACCCATTTTAGGTGCCCAGGCTCCCTCATTTCACAATGGTGCAACAGAAAAAAAAACAATCTGAGATTGCACCTGCACAACCAAACCCGATATAGGAAAAAAAAAAAAGGTCCTCAACTTTGAGTGAAAGCCTATTTGGTTTGGCAATGGACACACGTCTCATGGTCTCAACCAATCAGAGAGAATGAAGGGCAAGAACCCCCTCTGATTGGCCATGGTCCAGATATTCCTGTACTTTTTTATTTAACTTTATTGAACACTTTAAAAAAATTAATAAATCACTGTAAGCATATGTGTTTGTGTATACATTTGAAAATGTGCGTTACGTAGTTAGAGAGGTGAGATGCGAATGGAAAAAGCCACACAGTAAATCTGTAATGGTTAAATTTCCAGTGTTCGGTGAAATCTGGTGTAAACGGTGTTAGCCTGACACTGCTAGGATAAGAAACTTCTAAAACTGCAGCAAATTGTTATTGTCGGAGTCTTATTTCTAGTGCTGCTGTGCAATGCACAGTCTCTAAAATTACTGACTGTGACATTTTTCACTCAAGGGACTGTGGCAGTTCACGGGGAACTTGTGCGGATGGAACATCCATTTTGTATGCTTGGGCTCGAAACGCACCACCAACCAGTCTACCAAAAGGTATGTTTGTATTTAATAGGCACGTTTCCAGAGTCCCACCCTAACAAAGTATGTCACTAGCTGACTGGAGAAGCAATTTGAATTTGACTTTGGTAAAGGCTCGCTTGAGACTTCACATGCATTTTCGTTTATTATCCAATTGCCTTGCACCTCTTTTCACCGTTCTTTACAATTGTGGATATCAGTAAGAGGCACTTTTCCAAATGCTTTATGTGATTTTTTTCTTTTTTTTTTTTTTTCTTTAAGTTTTGCATCGTGTATTAGCCCCTAATCATGGGTCCAAAGAAAGCAAGTGCATTTTGTATTTTTGTTTTTTTCATCATTTTAGATAGACAGTTTTATTTTAATAGAAGATATCCTATTTCTACCCTTTTCTATTTATGGTAAACAGTATACAGTGCAGTTTATGTTTTTTTTTAGACTTGGAACGGATTAAAATTATTTAAATTAATTATAATGGGAAAAATTGTTTCGCATTTCAAACAATTCGCTTTTGGAACAGCATTCTGGAACTGATTATGTTCGAAAACCGAGGTTTGACTGTATTTACTATACTTCTTGGTGGTGGGTGGCTGGCCGGCGGGTTGCTGTCTCGCTGGTTTAAACTCCGAATTGAATTTTGCGTCTATATGTGCAAGATTTTGTGCATTTGATGATCTGTACTTTGTGCCGTCGCCACAATCCTTATGATTTGCCGTAAAAACAGTGACCCAGACTCTCCACTTGTGAAATGTTACGGCAGAACCCCACACGCTGTGTGTGCTCTGTGCAGTGTAGGCTTGTTGAAATGAAAAAGCCACGGCGGCGAGACCGATGTGGTGTTGTGTGAGGTTGTTCTGGAACCTGTAATGGAAAAGTGACATTAGTGGCCAAGCTCAGGCCAACTCTTAAAGTGTCTCACAGTAAGTTTTATGTACAGCCATTATCCAGAGAAGCCAAATGTAATATGTCTTATTTCTTCCTTTTTAAAAAAAACTCACTTGATTCCTACTACTTGAATAACAATTTTAATGCAAAGTGAGATGTCACATTGAATGCTGAGATGGCAAGACAGTCTGTGGTGAGACGACCTTGCTCCTTTTAGGCTTGAAGCAGCACAACCTCGAGTTAAGTAAGGTCTTTGCACACTCTGGGGTATATTCACTAAAAATGCGCTGCGTCCGGTAACAGCGTGAAATATTGCACCCCAACTACACACGCAGTCTGCGCCCAGTTACCCACCTATTCACTAAGGATATTGCTCTAATCATATACCGGTGCAAACACGCCCACAAAACTGACAGCCATCCATCCATCCATCTTCTTCCGCTTATCCGGGGTCGGGTCGCGGGGGCAGCAGCTTCAGGAGGGAAACCCAGACTTCCCTCTCCCCAGCCACTTCAACCAGCTCCTCCGGCGGGATCCCAAGGCGTTCCCAGGCCAGCCGAGAGACATAGTCTCTCCAGCGTGTCCTGGGTCGTCCCCGGGGCCTCCCGCCAGTGGGACATGCCCGGAACACCTCCCCAGGGAGGCGTCCAGGAGGCATCCGAACCAGATGCCCGAGCCACCTCAGCTGGCTCCTCTCAACGCGGAGGAGCAGCGGCTCGACTTTGAGTCCCTCCCGGATGACCGAGCTTCTCACCCTATCTCTAAGGGAGAGCCCGGACACCCTGCGGAGGAAACTCATTTTGGCCGCTTGTATCCGGGATCTCGTTCTTTCGGTCACGACCCACAGCTCGTGACCATAGGTGAGGGTCGGAACGTAGATCGACCGGTAAATCGAGAGCTTTGCCTTTTGGCTCAGCTCTTTCTTCACCACGACAGACCGATACAGAGTCCGCATCACTGCAGACGCTGCACCGATCCGCCTGTCGATCTTCTGCTCCATCCTACCCTCACTCGTGAACAAGACCCCAAGATACTTGAACTCCTCCACTTGGGGCAGGATCTCGTCCCCGACCTGAAGACGACACTCCACCCTTTTCCGACTGAGGACCATGGTCTCGGATTTGGAGGTGCTGATCCTCATCCCAGCCGCTTCACACTCGGCTGCGAACCGCTCCAGTGAGAGCTGGAGGCCCCGGCTTGATGAAGCCAACAGCACCACATCATCTGCAAAGAGCGAAAATGCAATGCTGAGGCCACAAAACCGGAACCCCTCCACGCCTCGGCTGTGCCTAGAAATTCTGTCCATAAAAGTTATGAACAGAATCGGTGACAAAGGGCAACCTTGGCGGAGTCCAACCCTCACCGGAAACGAATCCGACTTACTGCCGGCAATGCGGACCAAACTCTGGCAACGGTCGTACAGGGACCGAACGGCCCGTATCAAGGGGCCCGGCACCCCGTACTCCCAAAGCACCCCCCACAAAACTCCCCGAGGGACACGGTCGAACGCCTTCTCCAAATCCACAAAACACATGTGGACTGGTTGAGCGAACTCCCACGCACCCTCGAGGATCCTGCGGAGGGTGTAGAGCTGGTCCACTGTTCCATGGCCAGGACGAAAACCACACTGCTCCTCCTGAATCCGAGATTCGACCTCCCGACGGACCCTCCTCTGCAGCACCTCTGAATAGACCTTACCAGGGAGGCTGAGGAGTGTGATCCCTCTGTAGTTGGAACACACCCTCCGGTCCCCCTTCTTAAAAAGGGGGACCACCACCCCGGTCTGCCAATCCAGAGGCACTGTCCCCGATGTCCACGCGATGTTGTAGAGGCGTGTCAACCACGACAGCCCCACAACATCCAGAGTCTTTAGGAACTCCGGGCGGATCTCATCCACCCCCGGGGCCCTGCCACC
This sequence comes from Festucalex cinctus, assembly GCF_051991245.1. Taxonomy (NCBI): domain Eukaryota; kingdom Metazoa; phylum Chordata; class Actinopteri; order Syngnathiformes; family Syngnathidae; genus Festucalex; species Festucalex cinctus. The sequence continues at coordinate 7,788,621 of NC_135425.1, read as the reverse complement.
GAGGACCTTTCCAACCACCTCAGCGACTTCGACCCCAGAGATAGGAGAGCCCACCCCAGAGTCCCCAGACTCTGCTTCCTCAAAGGAAGACGTGTTGGTGGAATTGAGGAGGTCTTCGAAGTATTCCCCCCACCGCTTCACGACGTCCCGAGTCGAGGTCAGCAGCACCCCATCGCCACTATACACAGTGTTAATGGTGCACTGCTTTCCTCTCCTGAGACGCCGGATGGTGGACCAGAATTTCCTCGAAGCCGTCCGGAAGTCGTTTTCCATGGCCTCACCGAACTCCTCCCATGTCCGAGTTTTTGCCTCAGCAACCGCCGAAGCCGCGTTCCGCTTGGCCATCCGGTACCTGTCAGCTGCCTCCGGAGTCCGACAGGCCAAAAAGGCCTGATAGGACTCCTTCTTCAGCTTGACGGCATCCCTTACCGCTGGTGTCCACCAGCAGGTTCGAGGATTGTCGCCGCGACAGGCACCGACCACCTTACGCCCACAGCTCCGATCGGCCGCCTCAACAATGGAGGCGCGGAACATGGCCCATTCGGACTCAATGTCCTCCGCCTCCCCCGAGACAAGGGAGATGCTCTGCCGGAGGTGGGCATTGAAACTCTTTCTGACAGGGGATTCCGCCAGACGTTCCCAGAAAACCCTCACAATACGTTTGGGTCTGCCAGGTCGGACCGGCATCTTCCCCCACCATCGGAGCCAACACACCACCAGGTGGTGATCAGTTGACAGCTCCGCCCCTCTCTTCACCCGAGTGTCCAAAACATGCGGCCGCAAATCCGATGACACGACTACAAAGTCGATCATCGAACTGCGGCCTAGGGTGTCCTGGTGCCAAGTGCACATATGGACACCCTTATGCTTGAACAGGGTGTTCGTTATGGACAAACCGTGACGAGCACAGAAGTCCAATAACAGAACACCGCTCGGGTTCCGATCAGGGGGGCCGTTCCTCCCAATCACGCCCCTCCAGGTCCCACTGTCATTCCCCACGTGAGCGTTGAAGTCCCCCAGCAGGACGAGGGAGTCTCCAGAGGGAGCGCTCTCCAGCACACCCTCCAAGGACTCCAAAAAGGGTGGATACTCTGAGCTGTTGTTTGGTGCATATGCACAAACAACAGTCAGGACCCGTCCCCCCACCCGAAGGCGGAGGGAGGCTACCCTCTCGTCCACCGGGGTAAACAGGTACAGGCGCCGAGCCGGGGGGCAATAAGTATGCCCACACCTGCTCTGCGCCTCACACCGTGGGCAACTCCAGAGTGGAAGAGAGTCCAACCCCTCTCAAGAGGACTGGTACCAGAGCCCAAGCTGTGTGTGGAGGCGAGTCCAACTATGTCTAGTCGGAACTTCTCGGCCTCACACACCAGCTCGGGCTCCTTCCCTGCCAGAGAGGTGACATTCCATGTCCCAAGAGCCAGCTTCTGTAGCCGGGGGTCGGTCCGCCAAGGTCCGCCAAGGTCTCCTCCCTTGTCTGTCTCTCTCTCTCTCTCTCTCTCTCTCTGTCTCTCTCTCTCTCTCTCTCTCTCTCTCTCTCGTCTCTCTCTCTCTCTCTCTCTCTCTCTCTGTCTCTCTCTCTCTCTCTCTCTCTCTCTCTCTCTCTCTCTCTCTCTCTCTGTCGTCTCTGTCTTCTGTCTCTGTCTCTCTTTCTCTCTCTCTGTGTGTCTTCTCTCTCTCTCTCTCTCTCTCTCTCTCTGTCTTCTGTCTTTGTCTCTCTTTCTCTCTCTCTGTGCGTCTTCTCTCTCTCTCTCTCTCTCTCTCTCTCTCTCTCTCTCTCTCTCTCTCTCTTTCCCTCTATCTGTCTCTCTGTCTCTCTGTCTCTCTGTCCCTCTCACCTCTCTTCTCTCTGTGTGATCAGCCATGCATGTTTTGCCGCAAATGGATTACACTGCTGTCATGATCCCGGGATCGAGGTTGCGGAAGTTTAATACATGCTTTCCAAACACGTTATTTGCATCACGCAAACTTGGTGTGGCTATTTGCGCTGGTGAATTAGTCGCTGCATACCAGTGAGTCTCATTTGCATATAACGCACCATGGCGCATTCTGATTGGCAGTGCACTTAGTGACTGATTTCCCCATCTGCGCGTGTTTAGTGAATTAGGCGCTCCCGGATTGCTCCATTTTTGCCGATTAGCGCGGTGCAAAGGCGACACAAACCTTTAATGAATATGCCCCTCTGTTTTTGACCATTAACCACAGAAATAACCAATAATTGCTCTGAAAATGTATTTTATTTCAATCAGATACTGTTCATCAAAACAAAATGCAAACTTTTCTTGAACATGGCCCACATTTAATATAAACGGAAGCATTTTAACAGCTTGTCATGGACCATTGAATGATGAAATGGTTGACACCTCATCTGTCACATCTGTGTCTGATTGGCTGTTTTTCCTCAGACACTGTAGTTTTCTTAAAAAAAATAAAATAAAAAATCAATTTAGAGGTACAAGATGGGGTCAGAGAGGAATTTTTTTTCACAGATCATTTTGCCTATCTACTACTGTCAGGGCCAAATCCACTAAGAATGCACTGCATTTGCTAATAACAGCATGAATTGCTCTTCGTTTTGCATGCAGAGCTTGCGCCCTCTTAACGTCTTATTCACCAAAGATATTGCTCTAATCATATACGGGCGCAAACACACCCACAATGTTTGACAGAAGTGTGCAGTTTGCACCTGATATCAATGCTGGATTTGCACCAAGAAAACCATTGAGGCAGAATAATAGCAGATGAGCGAAAGCTGAAGTTAACAGAAGGCGAGCTTGGACCGAGGTGGTGCAAAAGCGGGACTGTCACTTTCTGGGTAAACATTAAGCGCCATTAAGCTGTAGTGAGCGGAGAGGAATATGACAACGTCATCATTTAGAAAATACAAATTATTGGCGCGCCAATTTTTTTTTTTATTATTATTGTCAGACGTTGATGTGCGCAGATGTGGATGTAGATTTGTACATAGCATCACGTGGTTGTTCAAAATACTGTAAGCTATTTCAATAATTTGATCTGTTCGTTTTGATACTGAACTGGATAGTATTGTAAATGGCTTGTCTTCAGGCTTTCCTAAATTTTAATTTTGTCCCTGTTCCTCAATAGATGTTGGTTTTCAAGTTGGACGGAATTCAGGAGTGTCTTACTTTGTGCTACAGATACATTATGGAGATATCAGTGCTTTCCAAGGTAAGTACTCAAATTTTAACAGGCTGTCAAAAACTGCGGATTAAAAATACCTTATACTTTATTGTAGATGTGTAAAGTACATGACTAATTTCCTTTCTTCCTTCCTTTTCTGTTGTAACACTAAAGTATTGCAACATTCTGTTCTTGGTTTATTCATTTTATGTGTGCAAAGTAAAATATAAAAACATAACTAATTGCCATATTTATATTTATTTGCTTTTTCACTAAATATTTTTCAGTATTTTTTTTTCCTTCTACAGATCATCACAAAGATTGCTCAGGTCTCACTTTAAGAATAACATCCACCCCGTGCGTATTCTATTTTTTTATTTGTATGTTTTGCAAATTGTATTGTAAACAATGTTGCATCCAATAATAATAATAATTATTATTATTATTATAATGGCCACTAAATTGAAGTTGCTAGTTGGAGCCTCATATGCACCACCTTTGAATGCGCTGCTTAATTTTTGCAGAGCTGCACTTATACGTTTGCAACAAAGTCTCACGTGTATCGGACCACTGGGGTGCGTTTAGGAGGAAAGGATGTCAAGAGAACATTTGAAAAATAAAAGAAAACCAAAAATGTGGCCTTGTGGCCCACTCAGAGTTCCGGGTCACAACTTCTCCAGTCTGTAGCCGTGATAGGAGGCGGAATGCTCTCAACGTGCATTTGGTTGGGCATCCAGCCTGCCAGACAAATATCAGGACATTATCATCACTGTTGGCCTGTCGTTTGTTGAGATGGCAGGACTGCGAGATCGGTGTGCTTGGCACACATAAAAAGAAATGAAACGAGAAAAGACTGGTCAGAACCTCAGTAGGGGAGAGAGTTGTTGCGTGAGCAGGAAGAGGAAGTGACAAAGGGGACAGTGACTCTTACAATTGAGATGCGCAAATTCAGAAGCCCCCACCCTCTTCTTTTGTTACTTTGAGCGGGAAATGTATTAAAGGCCGAGCCTGCCGGTTTCACTCTGGAAAAGGCACTTTTTAAATACAGGATTTAAACAAACAAACTACTTCTCAATTTACAGATCAGGGGCCTCATTTATAAAAGCTTGCATACGATCAAAATGAGGCCAAAACTCTATGTACGAACATTTCTGCGCCAAAGGTGGTATTTATAGAAAACAAAGTGAACGTGAAACTTTACGCACCGCCACGTCAAGTCTGGACCTACCGTACGCAATCCGCACATTTTGGAGACACGGGAAAACAGCGACACAATCAGCTTTGTGGTGCATTTCTATTCCTCAAACGACATGTATGCTGGATGTTGGGTCACATATATTAATGTTTGTTTTGCTCCAGAGTTGCTCGGATGTCACAAGCACGCAGTGGGGCGGAAAGCTGCATGCACATGAACATTTTAAACGCTCGTTTTCTCTCATGGATCACCTATCTTGAAAAAGCCTCATGCAACAAATCACATTAATGACAACTATGTAGACACATACTGCACGCATTACATCATCGCGCCGCGCAACAATATGCCCCAATAGTAACTTCACCTGCCCGCGCCGCACAATTGCCATTAAAGGCTAAATAAAACGCACAAGACAATAAGGATTGAAAAAAAAAATAGAAAATAGTCTGGTACAAGCATCTCTGCTATGGAGATAGGGTTTCGTCAAGCATATAAATAGATGCGCGCGTCAATAAAGTCTGCCATAAACGTTCACAATGCGATCCACGCAGCCGTGATTCTGGATGAAGATCCATAAGCAACACATTAGGAAATATTAACAACAATAATAGGGCGGCCTATTGATCGCCTAATTTAGAGACAATTTAGTAAGTATGAGTAAAAACAATACAAGTGTAAGCGGTTAAGAAAATGGATGGATGGATGGATTATCATTATTATTATTCCTTTCCTTATTTAAAAAAAATAAAATCTGCGTCAGTGCGCCATGCGGTGGCATTATCGTAAGTCGCGTCCTGCTTGCTTTTATTGGTCTTCCGTGAATCGACCTCTTCAATGAGGGTTTCAATGTACATCTTTTTTTAAAATCTTTTTTTGTTGTTGTTGTTTTAATTTTATTTTTTATTTTTTGGACCTACTGTTCACACAAAAATTCTAGTACATTATGGTGACTTTAGCTTTCTTTCTTGCCTTTCATTGACCGTCCAAATTGTTTTGATTTGGTGTTTGCCAACACGTGCTGCTTATTAATACGCAGATGAGTTGCTTTCCATTGCCAAATATGGGTTGGAATAGGCGAACTTGGGGAATAGAACGGCGTGGAATCTGCTGCGCACACTGATTGGGATCGTGTGGCATTTATTAAAGGAATTTGCGTGCAGATTTGCGTATGTGTGTATACGCACGGTTTTATAAATCTCAATTTTTTTCTGCGTACGTGAGTTTTGAGTTTTGTTCGTACGTACTTTTCTGCGCAGGTTTTCATGCACAGTTTTATAAATGAGGCCCCAGGGCTTGTCTTCATTTCTGGTGGTGATTTTTTCCAAAACCCCCACCTCCCCAGCCTGTATTTTGCCATTTTGTGTTTGTTTTGTAAACAGCGGGATGTTTCTGTGAAAAGACGGTGTTTACACCACTCCAGCCAATCGCAGAGCGGGGGGTGGGGGGTGGTGTGTCGAAAACTGGTTGGGGCGAATTTGCCGGCTGCGTGACGTCACTCCCGCGGCAATTTGAAAGCACCCACGGATTATTTATTTATTTATTTTTTCACTCACTCACTCACTCACAAAAGCTTACATGTGTGAATGAGTGAAAAAATAATAATAATCCGTGCATTTCATACTGTAATTGACGTGAAGTGCGTAACATGTTAATTTCTAGGTTAGAAACACATGGCATTAATTATACTTGTGCAAATTATGGTGCATCTGTGACTAATATAAAAACAATATGCTCTAATTATAACCAGGAAATGATGATTATCATGACCTCCATTCGTGTTCACTGATAAACAACTTACAAGATAGCATTTGTAACAAGCACTAGATATTTTTGTTAGCCTTGCAAGTCTTAATGCAAACAGTGGATTGTAATACCTTCACTCTGGTTGTTGCTAATGTCACTACCATTTGTTTTAGTTGTTCTTGACAACTTTCTTCCATCAACTGGTGCTATATAAATATTTTATCAGATCAATTATGGTTACCTCTAACTGATTCAATTGCTATTTTCTTTTGCAGGCAGCCATTTATTGCTGGTATATATCTGCTCATGTCTATGGACACTGTTATCAAGCCAGGAAATAGAGGTAACCTATATTTCTGTACACTTCATGTATGATAAGGAAAAATAAATACATTCATTCCACTTTCCAGTGCAAAAACACACAATGTGATTTTCACCAATCGACTGCTACTGTATTCAAATATGTGCTTCTGTGATACACAGTTTAGTGTACAAAGTAAACATGTTCAAGATGCCTGTGAATATTCTCATTCATCCAGGTCATTTCATTCTCAAAGCATTGAATCGATCGCAACTAGTTGTTTACAAGATATTTCGCCTCTCACCCGAGCAAGCTTCGTCAGTTCATGTGTCACCTAATGACTCTTGTTGATGAATAGTGGCCTGTCATTTTGCATTCCAAAAGAATAATACTATTTGTGGTTTGGCGCACACCTCCTCTAACTTGGTGCATACTTGTTGCGTTGCGACATCAAACCCAAGCTAGTGCTGTCCTAACTAGCCTTGCTACATGAACTGATTAAGCAGCGAAGAAATGACTTCTAAGACAAACAGTTGCAAATCAATGGCCTGAGAATAACTTTGTAAAGCTGTGCACACAGCATCCGATAAGAGTAGTGTTTTACAATGAATGTGCTTCTGGTAATGAGTTATTGTAACAATAATATGTCAGAATTTGATCATAATTAATTCTTTGGCGCTGGTTATATGGGGTCTTTCACCAACACACGACAAATATAAGTGGGAATTAACCAGTGAATAATTGACATTTGATGTCAAACATAAAATGTAACATTTGAACAAATTATATAGCATTAAATGACAAGCATGGCAGCTAGCAATTTGGTGGCTAGATAGCCCATGGATAGCACGAGAACTTGACATGCTAACATAGCAGTTTCAATTTTCACTCAGTGCACTTGTTTTTCAAACAGCACAAACAAATGGACTGTAATGCAACAAACAAATGATGGAATCTAAAAATCGATGACCTCTTGTTTTCAAAAACTAGTCCAATCATGGAACTGGGAAAAACAGCAAGTAGCAACCTACCAAAATAAAAACTACTGTAATGGTGCAAAAACCTCCGGCTCACATATGTGAAAGTATTCAACATAAATGAGTACGCCCCTTTTGAAATGTAAGCTTTTTTTTTTTTTCTTTTCTCAGTCAAGAATTACCAGAATTTGGTTGCCGAGACTCTAAAAAAAGTTAAGTTTTGATTGAAATTATATTAATATCTGGAATTGGGTTGTTGTTGTTTTTTTTTAATTTTTTTTATTATTATTTTTTTTTAGGGAAATAATCTTTTTTTTTTTTTTTTTTTTTTTTTTTTTTAATCTTTGTGCCTGTTGACAGATCTTACAATGACTCACATTTTTGGAAGTATTTTATTATACAGTGGCTATGACATAGATCAGGGGTGTCCAAACTTTTTCATTTGAGGGCCACATACAGGGCCACATAATGTTATGAAGAGAAATTGTGTTTAGTCCTAAAAATTGTACAAATAATTTATTTGTGCTTTTGCATATTTAGAAAAATGCAGTATATAAACCAATTTATTTATAGTATGGCAGTAGGGTTATTATAGTTTTGGAATTTTTCATTTTAGTTAGTTTTTTAGTTTTCAGGGTGGTTCTGTTAGTTTTTATTAGTTTAGTTCTTTAAAAAATGCTTAGTTTTAGTTTAGTTTGTTAGTTTCAGTATTAGTATTAGTTTGTTTTGTTTTTTTAAGTGTATTACTTGTCCGCAGTATTTAAAAAATACCATGGGTGCAACGTCCTCTGAAGGTGCTTTTCTATTGGGTGCTGCTAGATGACGTCACTTCTGTGTGACATACTTCCAAACGTCATTGTTCCGGTTATATCAAAATAAATCTACTAAAAATTACATTTAAAATCATCCCCAAAGGCCCATGCATTAAATTAATTTCCAAAGAATAAAACAAAGGACATGTTTGCTATAATTATAGTTGGCTTTGTAAACATAAAATATAGTTTCAGTTAGTTTTCGTTTTTTAAAAAACGTTATTTTATTTTGGTAACAAAATTGTTTTTTGAATTTTAGTTTTTTCATTAGTTTTAGTTAACTAAAATAACCTTTAATGGCACCTGTTTTTCGATACCCTCCCTTTTTACTTTGACCATCTCCAAACGTTTTTATTTTGTTTATTTTATTTGAACTGAGTCAAATGCCATTTTTAGCATAAATCGCGAGCCACTGAAAAATGGACGGCGGGTCACAAATGGCCCCCGGGCTGTATTTTGGACACCCCTGACATAGATGGTAGTAATTCTTAAAAAAACAAACAAAAAAAAAACAGTTGGAGTGTCCCCATTTTTGTTTGACTGTTTCACTGTATGTTTGTGTTAACTCAACATCAGGATATTTATGCATATTCTGAGGGTAATTTAGTATTATGGTAGTTCAAGGTCCTATGCCATGCCATTTTTTCTTTTTTTTTCTTTTTTTTAATTTCATAATGTATCTTTTTATCAAGTTTGCAAAGTAATTTGAGTTGGAAATGACCACAATGCCATTTTTTAAGCTATTTAGTTGGGTCTACACGGCTGTCATTTTGAACTGGCCATTCTCTCATTAATATTAATTACGTAAACAAGCTATGCACCGATTGGGTTGCTGGTCTCCTTAATTTGATATGGAAAACGGCTTTACTCTGATTGGTAGCTGCCAATTTTTTATTTTTTTTATTTTTACTTTTATTTTTTTTAATAAATCCACCTCCATGGGGGATACCCACGGCCACCCAGAGAGAACTCAATGGCGGACTGACCAATGACTGTGTATGTGTGACTGTCTCGCTTAAAACGCTCAACTGTCATTTTAATGTGCATGAAAAGTTTACGATTAGGAAGCTACTCTCCAAGAAAAGTGCCAGGACAGAGCACATTTCTGGTTCTGAAATGTTTGGGAGTTTCTCCAAAAATGAACCGAAGCAGTTTATTTCACAACTTCTTTATGGTTGTGTGGACCTGTAAGCAGTCAAGAAACGGGCAGGGACTATTAGTGTCAAATCTACATCACAATGACGCCAAAACCAGATCCACTCGTTTTGCAAGCCTTTTTGCCTTTTAGCGCCTATTGCAAACAATCGACAAACCATATAGATATCAAACAAAATCATGTCATCACTGACTCATTTTAACCCATAATGGACATATCAGAAAACGCCTTTCAAGCTGGTTATATATTTTTGTTTGTATGGAAGGTTGAGCCTGTTGTCACTTACTGTCTGTTTGTCTTGATAGTTACAAATGCGGACATCGCCTGTGACTACACCTCATACCCAATTTACCCATTTGCCTTCAGGACCCACACACATCATCTGGGTGAGTAATGCAAACATGTTTAAATAATATACACATATACTGTACACATACCAACATTTTACATTCGAAGCAACAAAAAGGGATGCAGAGTTCTCTGTGGAGGACCAAAACTGCCACAAATAAATAAATGACTAAAAGTTAAAATTAAAAAAATTAATAATAATATTTATTTATTTATATAAAATATAAAAATATAATTCAAAAATTAATACAAAAAATAAATATAAATGGAAATAAAAACAACTAAATACTAGTGTTGTTCCGATACCGATTTTTGCCTCCCGATACCGATACCCCGCTTTGCCGTATCGGCCGATAGCGATATCATTCCGATACTTAATGTTTTTTTTCCTCAACATGAAAAAGCTGTTCTGCTATTGGTTCAGAGCATTCAAGGGCCAATAGGATGTCTTAGATGGGCATGCAGTGAACGTGTCACATGTCAGTGAATGTTGTGCACCAGCAAGACACAAGATTCTACATCCATATCCTATATTAGTGATGGAATTAATGGTATCGGCATGTTACTTGTGAGTACTCACCAATACCGATACCACTGTTTTAATGCAGTATCGGCACCTCTGCCGATACCGGTATCGGAACAACACTACTAAATACATATCCTCAATAAGTAAATAAAAATAAATACAAATAATAGATTAAAAAAATAAATATAAAAGTAAATGTCAAGATAAACACAAAAATAAATAGAATTCAATATTTAATCAAAATATAAAAACGCTTTGCTCTCACATTTATTTATTTCATGCTGCAGACGCTCTATCAGGTTGAAATGTTATTCAAATGAGGAGGCGGTCCTAAGCGTTGCCTTGCCTTGGGTTGGGCTCTTTGCAAACTGCCTTTCAGTGGTCGAGTGAGCGGGTCTGCGAACAAGGAAGTCTCGCCGACCCGCTCGCTCTCGGCAGTTTGCAATAGCGGAGCCCAACCGAAGATATGCTTAGGACCGCCCCCTCATTTGAATAACATTTCGACCTGAGAGAGCATCTGCAGCATCAAATAAATAAATGTGAGAGCAGAGCGTTTCTATTTATTATTTAATTTTATTAATTTATTTATTTATTTTTTTAATGTATTTATTTATTTATTTATTTATTTATTTATTTATTTTTAGGAATATATAGTCACTCCCTAGTGAGGACACAAGCCAATTACATTTTAGTATTTAATTAACACATGGCTTTATTGCAAACTTACGTGACCGATCCCTGCTGCATTTGTTTACGCAGCCATGCTGGCAGCGGGGTCGCGGCGGCAGACGAAGTGCTTACAATGGAGAGCAGTAATCAGATTTGCATATATCCGTTAACATTCCATCCAAGTGAATTCACATCTCTTCTAGATGAAAAGGACATAATGAGATGCATGTTCAAGCTCGGCAGGTTGGATTTCCATTCTGATTGCTGTAGTAGTTGGCAATGTGAGACTATTATTTACTGCAGCTCAAAATGTGATGATATCGGTCAACATGGAGACATTTATGTGACATAAATATTCACAAAAATAATTGGAAACACCCTATATAGACCGGACATAATTTAAATTTCTTGTTTGTTAAATATTGCTAAAGAATGTTGTTGTATTTTCAGAAGATGTATCAACAATTTAACCTATTGGAATATGTTGCATTAAGGCCGTTAAAGTTTTTTTTTTTTTTTTTTTTTTTAAAGAACTAGGAACTTTAGATTCGTTTTGTAAAAAGGGTACTAAGTGATCGTTAATATGTAAAATGTTTTATTTTCTTTTTTGTATATATAATTGTTCTTTAATCAAATAAAAATACATTTTATCCAAATATTTGAACAGAATTTTCAGTAGAATACTACAATAGTCAATAGCTCCATCACTACAACTCTACTGTTATACAGTACTGTATTATCATATTTTTTATTGTTTAATTAAACGCTTGTTTCAGGCAGCGGGATTAGCTGCAAAAAAACTGCTCCTCACTATTACAAAGTTCCAAATTATGTCATTGAATAGCAAATGTGCTTCTAAAAAAAACCTTGTGGATTTTTAGTTTTGATTTATCTCAAGCTTGTCACGACGTGGAGAGGTAGGACCCAGACGCAGGATAAAGGTAGGCCACAAAGGCAACAGGTTTATTGCCGGTCAGCAACTGTCTCCTCTCACACTGAGAGGAGAAAGGGGAATCAAAAAGTGGAGAACTAAAAACGCTCCACTGGGGAGGAAAAAACAGGCAAAAGGTACAGGGGACAACAAAAAGCGCTCCGCAAGGGAGGAAAAAGGCTCAAGGCAAAAGGGGTAACTAAAAGCGCTCCGCTGGGGAGGACAAGGCACAAAAACAAGGCAAGACAACAAGGCAACGGGAACAAGGACTCGAGGACTGTGGGATGCTTCCATGCACTGAGATGTGTGACACTTCGGCAACGGAGGGGAGAATGCAGGTGGCTTTTATTGTGGCTTGATTGGTGGCAGGTGGTGGTAATCATGGGCGGGGACCGGTAATTAGCAAGCTGCAGGAAGAGCAAGTGACCTGGGGTGAGAGGAGAGTTAGAACTTTCAAAATAAAACAGGAAACATGACTATAAAAATAAAAGCATGGGCCGTCACGCCGGTGGCGGCGTGACAGTACCCCCCCCTCAATGGCCGGCTCCTGACGGCCATCCGACACAAAGAGTCCAAAAACAAGGGCGGGCGGAAGGGGGCACGGAGGTGGGAACACGGCCCACCCATCCGTCCCAGACAAAAAGGCAGTTCAGGAGGGCGTCCACGACGCCCGACGAGAGAGTCCCAGCGGGGCCAGTCAGGTGGGCGTCCTCGACGCCCGACGAGAGGTGAAGGCAGCCGCAGGGCTTGCGCCGCCGGGACTTTGGGCGGCGCCTGGCGAGGTTCCGGGACTTTGAGCGGCGCCTGGCGAGGTTCCGGGACTTTGGGCGGCGCCTGGCGAGGTTCCGGGACTTTGGGCGGCGCCTGGCGAGGTTCCGGGACTTTAGGCGGCGCCCGGCGAGGTTCCGGGACTTTGGGCGGCGCCCGGCGAGGTTCCGGGACCTTGGGCGGCGCCCGGCGAGGCTCAGGGTCTTTGGGCGGCGCCCGGCGAGGCTCAGGGTCTTTGGGTGGCGCCCGGCGAGGTTCAGGGGCGAGAGGCTGCAGCAGGCGAGGTTCAGGGGCGAGAGGCTGCAGCAGACGAGGTTCAGGGGCGAGAGGCTGCAGCAGGCGAGGTCCAGGGGCGAGAGGCTGCAGCAGGCGAGGTTCAGGGGCTTGAGGCTGCAGCAGGCGAGGTTCAGGGGCTTGAGGCTGCAGCAGACAAGGCTCGGGAACGAGAGGCCGCAGCAGACGAGGTTCAGGGGCGAGAGGCTGCAGCAGGCGAGGTTCAGGGGCGAGAGGCTGCAGCAGGCGAGGTTCAGGGTCTTGGAGCTGCGCCCGGCGAGGCTCGGGGACTTGAGGCGGTGCCCAGCGAGGCTCGGGGGCGAGAGGCTGCAGCAGGCGAGGTTCAGGGGCGAGAGGCTGCAGCAGGCGAGGTTCAGGGGCGAGAGGCTTCAGCAGGCGAGGTTCAAGGGCGAGAGGCTGCAGCAGGCGAGGTTCAGGGGCGAGAGGCTGCAGCAGGCGAGGTTCAGGGGCGAAAGGCTGCAGCAGGCGAGGTTCAGGGGCGAGAGGCTGCAGCAGGCGAGGTTCAGGGGCGAGAGGCTTCAGCAGGCGAGGTTCAGGGGCGAGAGGCTTCAGCAGGCGAGGTTCAAGGGCGAGAGGCTGCAGCAGGCGAGGTTCAGGGGCGAGAGGCTGCAGCAGGCGAGGTTCAGGGGCGAAAGGCTGCAGCAGGCGAGGTTCAGGGGCTTGAGGCTTCAGCAGGCGAGGTTCAAGGGCGAGAGGCTGCAGCAGGCGAGGTTCAGGGGCGAGAGGCCGCAGCAGACGAGGTTCAGGGGCGAGAGGCCGCAGCAGACGAGGTTCAGGGGCGAGAGGCTGCATGTGGCTCACCAGTTCATGGACCTGGCTTGACAGCTCCTCCAGCTGCGAAATCACGGCTTGCTGAACCTTTTCCCGGTTGGCAAGCCGGACCTCCAGGCTCTGTAGCCTAGCCTCGACCTATCCTGCTGGGTCCATGCTGGCCGAAGTGTACTGTCACGACGAGGAGAGGTAGGACTCAGACGCAGGATAAAGGTAGGCCACAAAGGCAACAGGTTTATTGCCGGTCAGCAACTGTCTCCTCTCACACTGAGAGGAGAAAGGGGAATCAAAAAGTGGAGAACTAAAAACGCTCCACTGGGGAGGAAAAAACAGGCAAAAGGTACAGGGGACAACAAAAAGCGCTCCGCAAGGGAGGAAAAAGGCTCAAGGCAAAAGGGGTAACTAAAAGCGCTCCGCTGGGGAGGACAAGGCACAAAAACAAGGCAAGACAACAAGGCAACGGGAACAAGGACTCGAGGACTGTGGGATGCTTCCATGCACTGAGATGTGTGACACTTCGGCAACGGAGGGGAGAATGCAGGTGGCTTTTATTGTGGCTTGATTGGTGGCAGGTGGTGGTAATCATGGGCGGGGACCGGTAATTAGCAAGCTGCAGGAAGAGCAAGTGACCTGGGGTTAGAACTTTCAAAATAAAACAGGAAACATGACTATAAAAATAAAAGCATGGGCCGTCACGCCGGTGGCGGCGTGACAAAGCTGGGTTACAAGTTGAATGTTGGAGTCAAAGTGGTGATTTATAAATATCGATTGTTGTCACAGAAAGTAATTGAGGACTGGACTAGACCAAAGAGCCTACTAAACATGTCGCCAGTCAATCACTGGGTGCATACTGTATAGACACACACACCTTTCACACTCACATTCATATATCCACTGAGTGTTTTCCCGCTGATTGGCAAATGAAGCCACGCTGCCGTCATCAAGTCCGGGGAATGGCCCCTTTCACCATCGGTCACTAACCACTGTCAAAATAATTTTGAAGTGCTTACCCAGAATCGCCCAGTCTTGACTGAGTATGTACTTAATTGCCTTCCCTTATCTTCAACAGGAAAAGTGGTCAGTGGCTACAGGATCCGAAATGGAAAGTGGAGTCTGATTGGGAGACAGTCTCCTCAACTACCACAGGTACGCAGCATATATTGTATGTCGGTGCCAGGTTTTTAATAGTACTGTACTGGATTTGTCATTCTTGTTAGGTTGTTGGTTGTGTTTTTATTTATTTATTTGCCTCACTTTAGTGTTAAGTTTTCATATTAGCTTTATCTTTTAATATATGGAGTATTTGTTGAGTGAACGATAATTTAAAATATTAGTAAGTACTGTGTAATAAAGTAAGGTAAACAATTCACAAACAACTGACCTTCTTTCTTCTGTATGAATGTACAGCAATATTGAAATACAAATATTTCAAATGAATCCCAAAAGCTCATGCGTGATAAAACTGGCTAAGACAGGGGTGTCCAAACTACGGCCCGGGGACCATTTGTGGCCCACGACTTATGCTAAAAATGGCATTTGGCTCAGTTCAAATAAAATAAAAATGTTTGGAGATGGTCAAAGTAAGAAGGGAGGGTATCAAAAAACATGTGCCATTAAATGTTATTTTAGTTAACTAAAACTAATAAAAAAAATTTTTTAAAAACTAAACCTGAAATTCAATAAACAGTATGGTTACCGAAATAAAATAAAAACGAAAATGCTTTTTAAAAAACAAAAACGAGCTGAAACTACATTTTATGTTTATAAAACTAATTAAAATTATAGCAAACGTCCTTCGTTTTAGTCTTTGGTAATTAATTTAATGCATGAGCCTTTGGGGATGATTTTAAATGTGATTTTTAGTAGATTCATTTGGATATAAACCGGAATAATGACGTTTGAAAATATGTCACACAGAAGTGACGCCATCTAGCAGCAGCCAATAGAAAAGCACCTTCAGACGACGTCGCTCCCATGGTGTTTTTTTAAATATTGCGCACAAGTAATACAAATAAAAAAAAACAAAAAAAACAACCTAATACGTACTAATATTGAAGCTAACAAACTAAACTAAAACTAAGCCTTTTTGAATTAACCAAACTACTAAAAACAGAACCACCCTGAAAACTAATAAATACTAACTAAAATGAAAAATTCCAAAACTATAATAACCCTACTGCTATATTACAAATGTATATTTTCTAAATATGCAAAAGCACAAATAAATTATTTGTACAATTTTTAGGACGAAACACAATTTCTCTTCATAACATTATGCGGCCCTTGCGTCCTTCTTTTTTTTTTCTTTTTTTCTTTTTAATTATTATTATTATTATTATTATTATTTAATTTTTTTTAATGGGTTTGTGAGGACTCGACAGAGTCGATAAAGAACAGATCCCAAAAAGGCAGGCTCGGAGGAGGAAAACAACCTCGATTTATTCTTTTGGAAAAACCGAAAGCACAAAGCTTGCGCGCAGGCAAGACAACGAAATTTTCAGCGGTGCCCCTGCACACAGGCGAGGGACACGGCAGTAACAAAGGACACTTGCAAAAGGCAAGGAGGAATTGGAAAACACAAAACTCCTGCAAAAGGCAGGGAACACGAATGTAACAAAAAGCGCTTGCAACTGCAAGGAAAACTGACATAACCAAAATCGCTTGCAAACGGCAAGGAGAACTAACGTAACAAAAAACACTTGCTAACAGCAAGGACTAGAAAAACTTAAATCACTTGCACCCGGCAAGGACGACACGAAATGTACACGGAATCAATCACACGAGAATAACAACAAAAGGCGACGCGGAAACACACACGTGAATACAAGTAAACTAAAGACGACGGCAGATTCAAAAAACTTTACCAACAAGGAAACGCGGAGAACACTTGGACACGAAGATGAGCAAATAATAATCCGACAGCTGTCAGTGCTGTTCGGAGTCCTTTTAAAGCCTTGATTACCAACGCGTTGCAGGTGCGGCGCTGGGGAACGCCCCCCTCGTTACAGGCACTGAAAGAGACACACATACACAAGCACAACAGGCTGAGAACCGAACCATGACAGGGTTAGGATTAGGGTTAGGGTTAGGCCCTTGCGTCCTTCTGATTTTCTGTATGGGGCCCTCAAATGAAAAAGTTTGGACACCCCTGGGCTAAGACAAAAACTAAGGACATTTTCTCTATGATTACAGTTTTACTTTTTTATACTGTAAATGTTTTTTTTAAGGATGTTTTTATTTAATTTCACTTCTGATTTATTTATCAAGTTTTGTTTTTATCAACTATAATAAAGTTGGTCTGTGCGCATGCATATACTGTACCTTGTTTGGTTTTACTATAGAAAAAAATTTGTACTGTGATCTTAATTACACAATCATTATCATGGCTATACGATCCATCATCACCATGGCGACTGGGCCAATGTGACGGGACCAATGACTAAGATTTCCTTCTCCAGGCTTTCTATCCCGCAAACCGAGATGTGGATGTGCAGCGTGGCGATACGCTCGCAGCCAGATGTATGTTCACTGGTGAAGGCAGAAGTGAAGAAACATACATTGGGTAAGTTTTGCTCTAAATCCCGTTCCATTAATTGCCATCCGCAATGATCGGATGAGATATAAAACATCACCACAGTTGCTCAAGTAACGACCAATCACCCATCACTCTTGGTTTTATTGGATTGTTAAAGTTCCTGTTTTTTTGTGTCGCCGTGCACATTAATCAATATCAAAAGATATGAAGAGATTGTTGCATGAGATTTCGCAGAAATATGTCCATCTGTCTAGCTGCTAGTAGGGATGTAACGATAAGGGCAATATCGTGATATTAAAAGTGCCACAATATCGTCGTTGTGCTTTTTTTTTTTTTTTAACAATATTGTGACCTTTTTTAAATATCGCCAACCTCCCGCAATATCGTGATAATTATCATATCGTGAGCTTCATATCGTGGTATCGTATCGTGATGTTTGACTAGGGCTGTTCAATTATGGGGAAAAATAATAATCACGATTATTTTTGGGTACAAAATAAAGTGTTTTCACATTTAAAATATTAAGACCAATTAAAAAAAAAATAGAACCACAATAATTATGTAAGTTCCTTTTGGACCAAACAGAATTTATAATAATATTTATTTATTTTTTAGTACAAAACAAGAAAATCTTTAAAAGTTAAAAAATTAAATAAATAAAAAAATAAAAATAAGACATTATTTTATGCAAGTTCCTTTTTGGATGAAAACAAATTATGAAATTAGTTATTTTAAATTAAAAAAAAATGTAAATGTATAAATTTATACAACTCAAAAATTAGTATTAATAATCTTTTTTTACAATTATGCTGATTTTGTAATTGTGGAGTGGAATAATTGAAATTGTAATTGAATTTCGATTAATTGCACAGCCCTATGTTTGACTATCGTTACATCCCTAGCTGCTAGTGAGTGAATGCTGTATTTTTTTCTTGCCTCCACTGAGTAACATGCTGGCTCTGATTAGGATTTCTTTTTTCATTCACTTCATTTACCGGTAGTGTCACTTCTTTTAATTTAAAATTTTAAAAATAATACTATATTGGAACATATCGTTATCATATCAGAATGTAAATTTACCTGTATTGGGATATATAAATTGTGTTCATATCGCACACCTCTAACATGCACAAGTATATTTACAGCTTGTTCTTACTTGAATTTCCACTGCAGGGGTACCTCTGATGATGAAATGTGCAACTTCTATATTATGTACTACATGGACAGCAAACATGCCATTCCTTATATGAACTGCATGAAGCACGGCTCTGCCAAATTGTTTCAGCACATTCCACCTGAAGCTAGTATTCCCATAGATGTCAGTCCTGAAAACATGAACTCCATGATGCATATGGGACATTCAACAGGTAGGTATATTCATGTACTTTTTTTACAGTTACTCTAATATGTAAAAATGGGTTAAAATGTGATTAGTGTATCTGGAAAGTATTCAGTGCTTCACTTTTTCCACATTCTAAGTTAAAGCTTATTCCAAAATTAGACCCCCCCCCCCCCCACCCCCCGCTCTAAATTCTGGGTGAAACTACCCAATGGTAAGTGTGCCATCTAAAAAAGGAAATTTAATCAAGTAATGCTCAAAGGATGTTAATAATTACTCTATGTACTTTTTATGTGACTTCTTGTTTTACTTTAAGTGCATTTGCTAAAATTTCTAAACAAACATTTTCATGTGATCATGAGTTGTATGTACAATTTAGAAGAAAAAATGCATTCCATTTTGAAAGAAGGCTTAAAGCAGCTATATGGAAGATTTAAAATTTCAAATCGCTACTGCCACCTGTGGCCGAAAACAAACTGCACGCTCGTACACGCTGCGCGCACTCGTACGTGCACGACCTCATTACTTAAGACTGGGCTCTTCATATCCAATTAAACTATGTTTTCAGAGGTAATAAGTTTTATAATGTTATACAAAGCTGGCCACTTCACGGAATGAGACTCTCGATCCCCACTAAACAATTGATGTCCACGGGACGTGCAGATCATATTGCTTTAGTCGGTTGAAGTCCAGTCCTGTGCTGTACTCCAAAACGATGTGCAAATTACGTCAATTAATTGGATCTCATTCCGATGTTAATATGCAGTCACGTATTGTAGTCACCCCGCTCGACGGACGTCAACCTGATTCTAGTCATTATTAGTGTATGTCGCCCCCAGGCTAGCGTCATTGTGCGTTAGCCGAAAGGTGGGCTGTCAGTTATGGAAATTGACGATTGTGAAAAACATATAGACCCATTCACTACTTAGTGTGATATGGCCGTGAATGTTATCGCCATTCAGTAGTACCGTTCACATTCCGTTAGCATAATGTAGCTACAATCGGCTGTTTTCACGGAGGAAAATAAGGCAACATTTAGCCTGATTGAAACGCCGCGGAATGGAACGTCTGTTCTTCATAAAGTCATTCTGTTCTATTACATTCAACTTTGCCGCCCCTTTCACGCTAAATGTTGCCGTCCACCTCACCCAAAGGTTACGACCGAGAAGTGATCAATCTTGAGGTTGTTACTGCTATTTGAAAACAACACATTTTCTTCTAAATGTCAAGATACTCGCTTCTTACCTTTTGGAGTAGAAAGAAAGCCAGCTGTGAATCACTTTTCTAATCCAAGTCCGATCTCAACTCTCTCCACCGCTGAAATGTCAAACCAATGTTCACTCTCGTTCTTGCCCGGCGTCGGTCACTATCAAGTTTAGATTTTATTTTTTTTTTCGTGGCACTTGACATTGTTTTCTTTTTTTTTTTTTAAGCAGCCTTCCGCGGAGTAAAAGCGGGTGTCTGGGGCAGCGAAAATCTGTACTAGTTCCGTCTTCGCGACTACAGGAAACAACTGACGATGACGCGCATGACGTCACATCCCGCAGACAGAGGGCGGGAAATTCGAAAGATTCGGACCGGACGCTTCCTAAATAATATTGGCCAGAGGCTTGTAGGAGTACCCATTGTGAACAGCTAAGATGTTGATCTACTAATTAGAATATGTTTCAGTCATAAATGGTCAAATAAAAAAGCTATTGTTAAGATATTTTTGGGGGAAATCCTCCATATAGTAGCTTTAAACAACAAACAGTGGAGGAAAAACAAAACAAAACACGATGAATACTTTCCCAAGGCACTGCACATACCCATATTGTCTATACAGTACTTGGAAATAATAAATACGCTTAGTGACCTTATCATTCTCACTAACTCTCCTCAAAGGTCACCAGGATAGTGCATCAATGCCAGGTATGACCAGTGAAGAGCAGCCTTTTGATCAGGGTAAGAAAATAACTACAGTAAACAAGGTTGAAGCAATATGCAAATGTACACCATGATCTGTGAGGCAAAATATTTGTCAAATGTAATGAAAGTAATAAAATGCGTAGAATCCCACATGATATTAAATCTTTCTAAAACCTGACATAGGAGTCACTCATTCTTATAGAATGTTACAGTTTCTCTCTAAAAAGGTACATTGTGACTACCTACCATAAAACAATTTCTCCACCAAGCCAGTTGAAGATTCCTCTCAATGGAGTAATTTGTTCCCACTGGACATAAATGTCTACTTTGTTGGATATCATTAGCGGGACATGCGCACATATTGTTGCACGTAAATGTGGCCTCCATTTTAGAAAGGTTTTGTCTTGTGATGTTTATGCGGGAGCAATAACCTCCTAGTGATGTTTCCTTTCCTGATCTGTACCCAGCCATGTTATATGTTCATAAGTTTAGTTTAATATGTGTGTGGGTGTAGGTGTAATCCTTAGAGCAGGGGTCTCCAAGTTTAGTCCTTGAGAGCCCCTATGGGCTCTTTACACAAATCCACTACTTCCTGAACTCAATACCACTCCTTCATTTCCTGTCTTTCATGAGTGGACAAGCTTAGCAAGATTAATCCAGGTGTGCCTGATCTCAGTAACTACAACGACATTGGCCGGACACACCTGGATTAATCAGTTTGTCCACTCATGAAAGACAGGAAACAAAGGCGTGGTATTCAGTTCAGGAAGTAGTCAAGCTGTGCAAAGAGCCGATTCAGCCTGTTTTCCATGTTTCTCTCCACTAACACACCTGATTCATGATCGGGATCGTTATCAGGCTTCTGCAAAGCTTGCTGATTAGCATTAGAATGAGCTGTGCTGAAGGACGGAGACATGGAAAACAGGCTGGATAGGGGAACCGAACTTGGAGACCCCTGCTTTAGAGTGAGTATTGTGAGGACTAGGAGGTGGATGGGACCTGGGTGACAATAATTTTAATCTGTAAAGCAGATTTACAATCTCTGTAGGAAAAGTGCTTTATCGATAAAGTTTTAATTGATTGTTTTATATACTGTTTGAGGGAGGAAAGTCTAATTTGAGACCCAAGTTTTCCCCCCATTTCCAATGAAGTTGGGACATTGTATTAAACATAAAAAAAGAATACAATGATCTGCAAATCATGTTCAACCTAACATTGACTACGCTTCCAAAGACAAGATACATACTGTTCAAACTGGTAAACTATTGTTTTTAGCAAATAACCGTTACCTAAGAATTTTAGGGCTGCAACAGGTTCCAAAATGCTGGGACAGGCTGAAGATTTCTGGGGTGGAATTCTTTCCCATTCTTGCTTGATGTACAGCTTCAGCTGTTAAACAGTCCGGGATCTCCATTGTTGTTGCCGTTGTCACTCACTCACAGAAGCTTACATATGTGAATGAGTGAGTGAAAAAAATAATAATCCGTGCGTGCTGTCAAATTGCCACGGGAGTGACGTCACGCAGTCGACACGTTCGCCCAACCCCGTTTGCGACACGCCACCCCCCGCCCTGCGATTGGCTGGAGCGGTGTAAACACTGTCTTTCCACAGAAACGTCCCGCTGTTTACAAAACAAACACAAAATGGCCAAATAGAGGCTAGGGGGTGGGGGTTTAGGACAAAATCACCACCAGAAATGAAGACAAGCCCTGATCTGTAAATTGAGAAGTAGTTTGTTTGTTTAAATCCTGTATTTGCCTTGCCTTGTATTTAAAAAGTGCCTTTTCCAGAGTCCAACCGGCAGACTGGGCCTTTAACACAGGACCATACCATCACAGATGCTGACCTTTGCACTTGCCTCCACAACTGTCCGGATGTTTTCCACTTTGCATTAGTCCGTCTTAGATAAGCCCAGGCACAGAGAATTTGGTGGTGTTTATCTGTGTTGTTGATGAATGTCTTTTTCTTTGCATAGTATCAAGTTGCACAGTCTTCCCTCGCTATAACGCGGTTCACTTTTCGCGGTCTCGCTGTATCGCAGATTTTTTTTTAAGTGCAATTTTGCATATTTTTTTGCAGTAATATACCCATTTTATAAAATTTATGAAGGTTTGAACATTATCAATGTTTGAACAAGAGAGAAATGTGAGAACATGTAAATGCCTCAATGAGAAAAGTGTCTAAATTGTGTGGTAGGGGATTTTAGAGCCTTAAAACATTTATAAGAATTGTAAAACATAAAGCTAACTACTTCGCGGATTTCATTTATTGCGGGTATTTTTTGGAACCTAACCCCAGCGGAAAACGAGGGAACACTGTAGTGTGCCGAACTGTAGTTTCTGACATTGGTTTCTGAAGCATTGCAGATCCCATGTGGTGATATTCATTACACAGTGATGTTGCAGTGAGAGATCGAAGGTCACGGGCATTCAATGTTGACTTTCGGCATTGCTTCATACATGCAGTGATTTCTCCAAATTCTCTGAACCTTTTGTTGATATTATGGACCGTAGATGATTAAATCCTTAAATTTCTTGCAATTGTATGTTGAGGAACATTGTCCTTAAACTGGTCACCTATTTCCTCACGTACTTGTTCACAAAGAGGCGAACCACACCCCATCTCTGCTTGTGAATGAATGAGCAATTCAGGGAAGCTCCTTTTATACCCACTCATGGCACCCACCTGTTGTATACTGAGAAGTTTGGATCCCAAAGGCGCAGACACAAATAAGACTTTCTCTATTACTACTCAGAGACGCTGTACACAGGAACAGGTGGACAATAATCCTGCAAAACACACAATTCTCAGACCCTTAAATAGACAGTCAATCAATCTCATTGGTTGTCGCTAGACATGTGAGTACTAGTACTGACATGGAATTCTCTGATTGGCTGTTAACCCAGTAATTACAGATAGTTGCCAACATCAACAAACATCATATAGCATGAAAGATTCCTGACATCACATAGTCCAGACATCATATAGCCTAAACTAGTTGAAACTGGATGCTGTTACATCAATACCAAAACAGACACGTAACGGGTCGTGAACACTATCGCACGGTCATGAACTCTACTCAAACTTAACCCAGGCGTGATCCCAGACATGAGACAAGACGCAAACATTACTCCTGCATGACTCGAGTCATGACACCACCTGTTCTCAATGAGCCTGTTCAATTGTGGGGAAATTCCAAACAGGTGTTTGATGAGCATTCCTCAACTTTTATTTTATTTTTGCCACCTGTCCCAGCTTTTTTAGAATGTGTTGCAGCCATGCGATTCCAAGTTAATTATTACTTGCTTGTTTTAAAATATATTGTATTTGTGGTGTATTCAATTAAATATAGGTTGAACACAATTTGCTAATAATTGTATTCTTTTTTTATTTATGTCCCATCTTCATTGGAGTTTGGTAACTTTGTATCAAGGTGGCTCTATTTTTATATAAAAACTGTTGTGTAGGCCTCTTAACATACTCTGGTCTCCTCACAAAGTAAATAGTATAGGATGTGTAAAATCTCTATAGTAGGAATAGTCAATGATGGGAGGAGTTTTAATTGCTGCAACACTGCAACTTTTATAAAATAGGTTAATTATCAACTCTACTTATTGCAATATTCGAATTGGTGAATTTACAGATGCAATCTTTTCTGATTTCAATTTAAAAATATAAACAGTCTATCTTAAAAACGGCTGACTAACACCTCCACATCTATGCCCAGCTTAACTCTTTGACTGCCAAAGACGTTTCATGATGATTTGTAAAATTCCAATGAATGGAATGAGATCTTTCATTTCGTAGCCACATTATATATGTAGTAAAGGCAAACAATATTCTTTTTGCCTTGAAAGATGAGTTAAAATGCTCAAAAGCGGCTGGCACTGTGGATTTTTTTGTTTTGTTTTTATAACGCCTGGCAGTCAAAGATTAACAAGCAGAGGTGTCCAAACTACGGCCCGGGGGCCATTTGCGGCCCGCCATCCATTTTTCAGTGGCCCGCGACATATAAAATAAAATAAAAACGAAAATGTTTTTTAAAAAACGAAAACTAACTGAAACTACATTTTATGTTTACAAAGCTAACTAAAACTAGCTATAATTATAAAAACTAGCTATAATTATAGCAAACATGTCCTTCGTCTTAGTCTTTGGTAATTAATTTAATGCACGAGTCTTAGGGGATGATTTTAAATGTGATTTTTAGTAGGTTTATTGTGATATAAACCGGAATAATGACATTTGAATGTATGTCGCACAGAAGTGGCAGCCAATAGAAAATCACCTTCAGATGACGTTGCTCCCATGGTGTTTTTTTAAATATTGCGCACAAGTAATACACATTTAAAAAAACAAACAAAAAACAAATACTAATACTGAAACTAACAAACTAAACTACAACTAAGCATTTTTTTTAAAGAACTAAACTAATAAAAACTAACAGAACCACCTTGAAAACTAATAAAAACTAACTAAAATGAAAAACTACAATAACCGTACTGCTATATTACAAATTTATATGCTGTAACATTTTTCTAAATATGCAAAAGCACAAATAAATTATTTGTACAATTTTTAGGACTAAACATAATTTCTCTTCATAACATTATGTGGCCCTTGCATCCTTCTGATTTTTCTGTATGTGGCCCTCAAATGAAAAAGTTTGGACATCCCTGCTCTACTGTATGTCAACTCTTCCACTTTTCTCATCCTTTTATATTTCCTTCCTTTCCTTTCCTCTCTGTGTATGCAGGTGACCTCTATTCTCTAATGTCCAAGCTGCTAGGCCAAAACAAGGATGTAGTACACATTCATAAGTACGACCCTAAGATACAGAGAGTCCAGCCTGAGCTGGTGGCTCAGATTCATAGCTTAATACAAAAGAAAAACTTGGGCTCCCCTGGTGCTTCACTAGCCTTCCAAACCAGCAGGCACCCTGTTTTGATGAGGGACCGAGTTCACAAATTCCATCAGCTTGAGGCTGTGCCCAAGCTGACAAAAAGCAAGCAGCTGTCTCAAAGACAAGGTGGGTGTCTGGGTGTAGGAAGTCGTATCATCAACTGTACCTTCTGTGCTATTCAAAACAAATTCCTTGCCCTTTAAGTGAAATGTATTCTTTGGGCCATAATTACGTCATTCTCACCATAACATCTACAGTATATTGTGCTATACATCAAAATTCTCTTCTATCAGTGATGTTGTCCATCGCAGTTCATTACTATCCCTATTCCCACTGTGCTTTCCTTCTAATCTAGTCTTTCCTCTGCCTGGATCAGAATAGAATGTATTGTTTGTAATGATGCTGAGACAAACAACCATCCTAACTCGCGTTTACATCTATGGACAATTTAGAGTCTGAAAGTGACCTAAGAAGCATGCTATGGGGGTACCTTGAGGAAAAAAAAAAAAACTGCATAGTGACAACCGCATTTAGTATTTTTATTACGAGGTTTGGTTTTGGACATTATTAGTAACATTACTTTTCAGTGACTTTTATTTTTCTTCAACTCTTGCCATCCAACTGATGTCTTATGTCAATAAATGGTTAATTGTTTGTTTAGATGTCCATCTGGAGCAAGACCCAATATGGCCACAGAATTCTCTCCAGCTGGGTCAGGTGTCAGGACTTGCCATTGACTCTGATTCCAATCTGGTCATTTTCCACAGAGGTGACCACCATTGGGGACCAGAGTAAGTAAAATTGAATTTAAAATTCCTGCATTATAATATATTTTCTGGTAGAACTGAATTATGAGGTTGATAATATATTTTTTTAAAGAACTATTATAATTGTTAAGGATGCACTGAACTAAAATGACTTGCTTTTAAAAGTAACTAAAGCCGGGTACACACGATTTTGCCACTTCCCGACCAAGGACGTCAAACGCCCGACAAGCTTATGTATTATAAGATTGTCTTAGGATCATCTTTATGTTTGAGCTGTGTTAAAACTGGATTTGTTCTGATAATTGGGTCCAAATCCAGTCAGGGCCAACAATCTTAAATCATGAATGTGTTGAATATTTACGATGAAAATCTTCATGTGTGTGTGTGTTGTTTATCTGGCTTTCGGTTGGAAACGAATCTTTGGTGTGTCCTCCGTGGCTGTACTGCTTTTAAAGAAGTGCATATTTCTGAATCCTGCTCAGGATCCAGCAGTTTTGAATGTGCTGGGGTTTTCTACAGGCTCCTACAAGGAGTAGATCGACATTGAAAAGATGTTGAATCAACGTTGACACCCGATGTTGATTTGACATCACTTTGGCACCCTAATTAATATTGTTCCAACCTTGAAATCCTTACAAAATCTACACATTATTGAGCATTCCCACATATGTTATTGAGATTCTTTCATCTTACTTATCGCATTTTATTCTCTTCACTTTTTTTTATGTCAAACTACTCCCACATAATACTTCCGATTTACACCGTTCAAATGTCAACTTGCTGAGAAAATTCACGCCTTTCAGGGAATATATCGTCTAACTCCACATTATTTACAGTACTCGCACAATTTGTTACAGATCAACTTTTCCCCATTCATTTTCAATGGGACTGACACTTATTTTTTTCTAAGTCCCACTTTCCAGTGGGAAAAGTGCATTGTACAGTAACCAGGAGGTTGCAGGATCAAATCACAGCTTAGCATTCAGCTATTAGCATTCAGCTTTCAGCATTCCCATGCAATTTCTTCAGAAATTGCACTTAGTCTAGTTTATTATTAATATTGGAACAACATTGACTCAATTTGATGTTTTCCTTAATTTTCAACCATGACACGATTAATACTTCAAATATGCCTACGTTTAGAGTTGCTGCTTTATTTACAGACAGGAGAAACAGCTAGGCTGACTCATCAAAACTTGGCTAGTGTTTGCCGAGTGTGTTGAGGGAAGGTGCATGGACCCAAAATGTAGGGAAGCAAGGCGGGAATAAAATCCAATGAAATTTATTTAATTTAAAAAAAAAAAAATGGGGACGTGAACATGGACCTGGCAGCCAAACACCAAAACAATTAGTCCATAATCAAAAATGATGAGCTAATGCTGCATTCGAGGATGGTCGGAAGTCGGATTATTCAGAGTTCAAACCAGGAAGTGTGTACGGGAACTCGGAAATTCCACTTGCGAAGTCAGAAGAAAAAAAGGACCCCAACTCGACTTCACCAGCGGACTACAATGTGACGTCACTCTGAATGGCAAAACACAATTTACTCGAGTATAAAACTAGATATATATAATATTCTACCTAACTTCACGTAACGCAACGTACGTCACAGTATTGCCGCTATATCCCTGCATGAAATTATACGGTAAACTACTTAACTGTATGGAATGCTTAGGAATTAAGATTAAAACAATAAATGAAACAAAATTGCAAAATGGTAAGTTTTCTGGAGGTCAAATTGAGTTTTGAGGAACAAAATAAAAACCAATTCATCACTATCCACCATTTTGGTTGTTTACTTTCACCTCGAACGCTTTGAGGTCGGAACTGGGAAGTTTGAACTCGGATATTTCCGATTTCCGACCATCCTCGAATGCAGCATTAGTAAGAAACTAGGTGACAAGCTGACACGATAGGAAGAGTTGACAAGCACAGGTGGACAAGATCGCGTTTAACGAGACAAAGGAAGGCACAAGGAAAAGAAGGAAACAACACAAAACCCAAACAGTTGAAATGAATAACGACTACGAAAAAAATCCATTAAAACTGAAGCCTCCCACTCCCACTTGAGGTGAAGGAAGGAAACTTCAAATGACTGATGTGGGTGTCAAAGGAAAGATAAGCATCAAGGAAGGGAACTCAAAATACAATTCTGCTTTACTAGTCAATATTGGGGGGTTTTGGTGATGATTGAACAATAGATGTTTCGTGCCCAAATTTTGTCAGAGCTTTTGATATATTGGAATCAAATACTGTATTGTAGAGGAATCTTTGAAACTGATGCTTTCATTTTTCAGTTCTTTTAACAGCCAGGCTATGTATCAGCAGAGGTTCCTCGGCCCCATTCAACAGTCCACTATTTTGGTTGTTAAAGCAGACAACGGCAACATCCTCAAAGCTTCTGGAAGAAATTTGTAAGTCATACCATGACGTAAAGCAATATTTAGCAAAATTGTGATTAAGGAAAAAAAAAACCCCTCCTTAATTGGATTGTGTCATCACTTTTTAAAGGTCAAATGTTTTTCCCAATGTTGCAGATTTTATTTACCTCATGGAATAACAATGGCCAAGGACAATAACTACTGGGTAACTGATGTGGCTCTTCATCAGGTAAGAGCAATTTACTGTTACTTAACCTTTTTATTAACCAGCTTGTGATAATTTTAGATGTTTGTACTTTATGAACTGCTTTTCACTTAAACTTAGTTTTCCTGTAAGCGCTTTCATTATGTGATCTAATGTATGTTTTATATAAATTACTATCTTTGCAAACACTACTAATCTAAGAATCTATAGTAATTCAGTCTGGCAAAAAAAAAAAAAAAAGATTAGAAAATTACCCTAGCACATTACTGTAAAGGGGCCAAAAGAAAACATTTGTCAACCCTTTTGCAGGCTAACCTAAAAATTCTCGCAGTATTTGTGAGTTCACAAACTCCCGAGAACACATCTTGTACCGAGCCCGTTGATTCCCACCAAATCGAACCACTGACTATTCGGACCAATCACAGACCTACATTGTGTTTGGGGTGGGACATGCATCTGTGACGAAAGCAGGAAGCCATGTGCTGACGAGCTGGCAAGCAAACGAACCTAACATGGACGAACGGACGCTGCAATTAATTCTGATCTTGCAGATTTATTCACCGTTTCCTAATTGAATGTTGAACAGCGAGAGGCGCTTTGTGCATTTCTAGCTAGTAAGATGGTTTGTGCTTACTCACTCACTCACTCACTCACTCACACATGTAAGCTTGTGTGAGTGAGTGGGGGAAAAAAAAAATCCATGCGTGCTCTCAAGTTGCCGTGGGAGTGACGTCATGCAGCCAACAAATTCGCCCGACCCAGTCTTCAACACGCCCCTCGTCTGATTTCAGCATATCAACAGTAATTGTTCACTGATTTCTGTAGTCCTTCATGAAAGAAGACTGATAATCTTCTTTTTTTAATTAAAAAAAAAAAGTGACTGAACTGGTAACATAGTACAAACATTAATCCCCTCCTTTTTTAAATTTTTTTATTTTTATTATTTTTAAGTCACGATACAGATTTGTAATAAATATTGGAAGAAAATGGCCTTTTGTGTGTGTAGAAAAAGTTCCGTTGTCGTTCCCCCACTTTGGAATGACCTCCGCTAAATGTTACACAAGCACCCTCCCTGTGCATTTTAAAAAAAACTTAAAATACCTTTTATTTTATTTATTTATTTTTGTGTGGCTTTTGACTTAGCTTGAGATTCAGCATTGTTTTACTGTTTTATGTTATTTTTGAAGTTGAATAAAAAAAATTGATAAAATGTTCTCACTTACGTTCTTTACACTCAGGTTTTAAAAGTGAGCAGTGATGGCGGTGACAGAACCTTGTTGTCTCTGGGAGAAGCTTTTACTCCAGGAAGTGACCATAACCATTTTTGTCAGCCCACTGACGTTGCAGTAGATTTTGAAACTGGGAACATTTTCGTGTCTGACGGCTACTGCAATGCAAGGATACTGCAATTCTCTGCTGATGGCAAATACATTTCTGAGTGGGGAGCTGGTAAGAACATGAACATTACACTATCACAGAAAAAAATTGTTACTTCAAGGATCCATAAAAGCAAAAACGGTGTGGATTTAATTTGGAAGAAAGCATTGTACTAACCACCTATCAAAGTAAGAAGGGAGGGTATCGCAAAACGGGTGCCATTAAAGGTTATTTTAGTTAACTAAAACTAATGAAAAAACTAAAATTCAAAAAACAATATTGTTACCGAAGTAAAATAAAAACGAAAATGCTTTATAAAAAACGAAAACTAACTAATTTTATGTTTACAAAACTAACTAAAACTAACTATAATTATAGCAAACATGTCCTTCGTTTTAGTCTTTAGTAATTAATTTAATGCATGAGCCTTTGGGGATGATTTTAAATGTGATTTTTAGTAGATTTATTTTGATATAAACCGGAATAATGACGTTTGAAAGGATGTCACACAGAAGTGACGTCATCTAGCAGCAGCCAATAGAAAATCACCTTCAGAGGACGTTGCTCCCTTGCTGTTTTTTAAATATAGTATTGCGCACAAGTAATACACATTAAAAAAAACTAATACTAATACTGAAACTAACAAACTAAACTAAAACTAAGCATTTTTTAAAGAGCTACACTAATAAAAACTAACAGAACCACCCTGAAAATAACTAAAATGAAAAATTCCAAAACTATAATAACTCTACTGCCATATTACAAATAAGTTGGTTTATATACTGTAGCATTTTCTAAATATGCAAAAGCACAAATAAATTATTTGCACAATTTTTAGGACTAAACACAATTTCTCTTCATAACATTATGTGGCCCTTGCGTCCTTCTGATTTTCTGTATGTGGCCCTCAAATGAAAAAGTTTGGACACCCCTGCTATAGAAGCTCAATCAATAGTGACTTGACCTGATCATGTCAGTATCATTTATCTAACTTAAATTTTACCAAAGCACTTTACATAAGGAACACGCCCCTTATTACATTAAAGAAAACCAATGGGCATTATGTCAGTATGTGACAGAAGATAGTGACTCACGTTGTTTTCCTCCTTATGGGAGTTTTTCCTTGCCTATGTTGCCATATTGCTAATTCATTTGGGGTTCAATATTATTTATTTATTTATTCCATGAAGGGGTGTGGTGCTAGACCTGCTCCTAATGTACAATACCTTGGTTGTGAATTGGAGCTGGATAAAGTGAACTGATGTGATGATAATTATTGGAAAATCCTGTCATGTCATCTAGGCTCATCAGACCGCAGAAGGCGTGTTCCATTCCGGATCCCACATAGCCTTGCATTTCTGCCTGAGAGAAAGGAAGTGTGTGTAGCTGACCGGGAGAATGGGCGCATCCAGTGCTTTATAGCTCAAACTGGAGAGTTCGTTAAGGAAATAAAAAAAGAAGAGTTTGGCGAAAGCGTCTACGCCATCACCTTCAGTCCGGTTGGAGGTGAGTTCACGAGGCTTTCCAGAGAGCTGAGCTTTCTTATACTTGTCTTTCTGCATTGACTCTTCAGGATCAGGTTATTCCAAATGGTTGTTTTGTTTTGTAGATTTTTACATTCTATCAGCTTCACAATTTCTTGTTTTTCAACCATAGTTGGTTCACTGGTTTTCATGCCGGATACTCTAATCTAAATCTAGTCTTCATAGCCAAATTCCAAATACAGGGTGTTCCAAAATGGTTGACCCCATTCTCAATGCCCATATCTCAGAAACTACTTGATGGATCTTAATGAAACTAAATACACTTTATGTTGAAGGTCATAAGTTTTATTGGTTAAATTTACAAAGAAAGGTACAAATATTTGTTGGTTCTATGACAGATTTTCATAAATGTTCAACACCAAGTGCCAGGTTATATTTTGCACTCACAGCCGAATTGCTTTTTAGGATGTTCAGAACTTCCTTTCCTGTGTTTTGTATAAGCTCGATGTTGCACAAAAAAAACTTGAAACGTTTCTACACAAGCTATGAAAATTTGAGGTCATTCCAAAGAAAATTGTCAAAATTATTGGCCTACGAAATGGGGTCAAACATTTTGGAACACCCTGTACAAACGTGAGCGTAGACACATTAGATTTGTTTACTTAGTTAATGTAGGACACACATGGGGCAAAGTCATTTTTTCCCACTCCTTTTGCTTATATGAACAAATAGAAGAGAGCATTACACTTCACGGCTCACTAGTCCAAATTTCATTTATTACGGACTTAATCTTGTTTGAGCTCACTATACTGTGGGTTTTTCAGAGATTATTATGTGCTTGTTTGCAGGTGAAGATGGCATAATCTTTGCAGTCAATGGAAAATCTATGTATGGAAACTCCCCTCCTCCAATTGGCTTTGCAATAAATTATGCAACCAAGGACATTGTGGATACGTTCAGCCCAAAGAAAAGGGTAAACAAACTTTTATACTCACACAAATGTTATGTATTGTTGGATTTGTTATTACAGTTAAGATACCAAATTCAGTGCCTTTTTAATAAATGTAATAATGAATTAGAGATAGACCAATATGGTTTTTCCAGCGCCGGTACTGATGCCGATTATTAGTAGTCAAGGACGCCAATAACCGATATTTGGAGCTGATATTCATTTTCACTAAAAAGGGAAACTATTGGCATCAAAATCCGGAAAAATACAAACTCCAAATCTTAATTTTTTGGAGGGGGTATTTTAAAGCATGTGTTTATTGAGCAACTTTTAGGGTTTGTAAAATATTTGTATTTATTTATTTATTTATTTAAAATCTTAGTCAATAGACATCTTTGTTTTTAAAATCTAACAAGTTCCAGGCTCTCCCAGGGGTAGTAGCATGTTTTCAAAAGTGAAATAAACAATTGTTTTTGACACGAAATAAAGTATTCCAAAATTTCAGAATATCTGACGTATTATTTATTTATTTATTTTTACTTCTCTTAGTTTTCATTTTAATTTCAAACAAAAACAGAAGGTGCAGAGAGTTTCTAGGCTCAGCAGCATCTCTGGAAAATCCCCCCCTCCCAAAAAATTAATTTAAATTAGTTCCCTGAAGTTAAGACTTTTTATATATATATATATATATATATATATATATATATATATATATTAATGGATCGATTATTGGCCATATGATTCTTCAAAATGGCTGATGCCGATATTCGTCAAAATGCTTAATATCGGTCTATCCCTATAATGAATATCAATAGTCAATGTCATCCAGCCATGATACCACTTGATGTTCTTCGTGCTTGAAGATGGTCATTCAAGCAAAAGTTATACTGTGTAGTCAAACATACATCCATAATTGACCGGCTAGTCACCAGTGTGTGCAATTCTGCACAGAGTTAAAAACAATACATAAAAGATTATTAGGTGGCACTTGTATGGAGTTAAATTGGGGCCAAAAGTTTTGTACTTGAAAAAATTAAACTTGAAACTGAAAATTGTTGTGTTGATCTTGAATTTCACAAAATATAAAAAGGTATTCAAAATAAAAATAAGCATGTGAAAAGTTTTTTCGGGTCAAAATTCATTTTGATTCACTTCGGTCCTGCCTTTGAATAAATTATTTATTTTCATTTTTTGCTTCCATATATATTTTGACATTTGAGGTCTTATTTTTTTCAGTTGCATGTTTTTTTCTTTTCCGATTCAGATCTTATTTTTTTGGGTTTCAACACATTTTTTCAGTTTCAAAACTTTTTTTTTTCAGTTTCAAATCGTTTTTCACTTTCAGATCTTTTTTTTTTCAGTTTCAAGTCTCTTTTTTTCAGTTTCAGACTTTTGGCCCGAATGTTACCTGGGGGCGTGGTGACAACTGAGCGGGGCGTGGAATCATGAGTGACAGCTGCACAAAAGCGCTTTGGAAACACCCCCCAGTGACAGTGCCTTCAGGGAACGTAGGAATTAAGAGAACTCTTAACTCAACATATATACCTCATATTCGTGTGATTGGCAGCATATGAATTAATGCCAGTGACAAAATTCCACTTCAAAGTCTGTTTTAGACAGTTCTGAGCACCAATTACGGTCTAGCAGCAAGAGGTTGTGCCAGGTTTGCCGTACAACAGCGACGTTTAAGCGTCTAATATGTCCGATGTCGATGTCGGCATTGTGAACGCATCGTATTCTCCCGCTGGCGTCCGGCCGGTTGCCGTCAGGACAACCGGCCGGACGCCAGCGGGAGACATGCTAAATAGGTGTTGCAAAATCATAACAAACAGTAAGGGGCTGTTTTTGTGACAACATTTTTTGGCGTGACGCATTATAAATGGGGGACTTTGTCAAAGCTGAGCTAACGTTAGCATGAAGTATCGGCCACAAGCAAGCACTGTGTTGTAAACTACTGAGGTAAAGCTAGCCACCTTTTGTTTTTACGTGGTCAACTCCGCCGCACTTCATTTTTTTCTGTTCGCCCTTTTGTAGGATTTACGTTAGTGTGCTCGAAGAGACGCTTTCACGGAGAACGATGTCCGCTTTTCAAAATGATCGGTTTTCAAAAATAAAATTCAATTCAAACGCAGTTTAAAAGATGTTTGTTTTTATTATTATTATTGTCAGTTTAAAATATGTTTCACTATAACACAGTACCAATTCACATTTCACTGGGAATGCACTCTTCTGGGGTGATATTGAGCAATAACATTGATATGTACAATATTAAGTTAATTTAAAATGAAGGAAAGGTTGAAATGGAGAAAAAAAAGAGGTGTGTGTGTGTCATTGAGCAGACATTTCACTATGAGCCAGTACTAATTTGGGGCCAATAGGTCACATGACCTAGAAGCTATTAAGCAAAAATCCTAATATTTATAGAAAGGTGTGCATCATCTATCAGACATGCCACTATGATGCAGCATTGTTTTGGGGTGTTAATAGGTCACATGGTCTGGAGCTCTATTGAGCTCAAAAGCTAATATTTACATTAAAATAAATAAATAAATAAATAAGTGGAGGTCTAAAATGAAAAAAATAAGAGGTGTGTTATTTATCAATGCAATAAAATGATTGAATAATCATTTTAATAATCGAGATTTCGATCTTTATCATAGTAATCATAGGTATAAATTTTTACATAATCGTCCAGCCCTACCTGGAAGCTATTTGCAGTATTCGTTACTACATCTCTTAATAGTGCACTCAAAACAGTTTGCTCGAGTTAATAGTGAGTGTGAACATTTCCCAAAAACCTATCCATCCATCACTTATCGCACCAGCTTTAACAGTGAAGCCCAGACTTCTCTCTCCTCAGCCACTTTATCAAGCTTCTCAGGCGGGATCCCAAGGTGTTCCCAGGCCAGCTGAGAGATATAGTGTGTGTCCTGAGTCATCCCCGTGGCCTCCCGCCGTTGGGACATGCCCGGAACACCTCTCCAGGGAGGCGTCCAGTTGGCATCGGAGACAGATGGCTGAGACACCTCAAACATCTCCTCTCGATGCGGGGGAGCAGCGGCTCATCTCTGAGTCCCTCCCTGATAGCCAAGCTCTTGAGGGAGAGACCGGACACCTTGCGGACCAGATCGTGTGACCTATTGACACCCCAAAACAATGCTGCATCATAGTGGCATGTCTGATAGATGATGCACATCTTTCTATAAATATTAGCATTTTTGCTTAATAGCTTCTAGGTCATGTGACCTATTGGCCCCAAATTAGTACTGGCTCATAGTGAAATGTCTGCTCAATGACACACACCTCTTTTTTCTCCATTTCAACCTTTCCTTCATTTTAAATTAACTTAATATTGTACATATCAATGTTATTGCTCAATATCACCCCAGAAGAGTGCATTCCCAGTGAAATGTGAATTGGTACTGTGTTATAGTGAAACATATTTTAAACTGACAATAATAATAATAAAAACAAACATCTTTTAAACTGCGTTTGAATTGAATTTTATTTTTGAAAACCGATCCTTCATTTTGAAAAGCGGACGTCGTTCTCCGTGAAAGCGTCTCTTCGAGCACACTAACGTAAATCCTACAAAAGGGCGAACAGAAAAAAATGAAGTGCGGCGGAGTTGACCGCGTAAAAACAAAAGGTGGCTAGCTTTACCTCCAGTAGTTTACAACGCAGTGCTTGCTTGTGGCCGATACTTCATGCTAACGTTAGCTCAGCTTTGACAAAGTCCCCCATTTATAATGCGTCACGCCAAAAAATGTTGTCACAAAAACAGCCCCTTACTGTTTGTTATGATTTTGCAACACCTATTTAGCATGTCTCACCCGTGCATTCGGTTGTCCTGACGGCAACCGGCCGGACGCCAGCGGGAGAATACGATGCGTTCACAATGCCGACATCGACATCGGACATATTAGACGCTTAAACGTCGCTGTTGTACGGCAAACCTGGCACAACCTCTTGCTGCTAGACCGTAATTGGTGCTCAGAACTGTCTAAAACAGACTTTGAAGTGGAATTTTGTCACTGGCATTAATTCATATGCTGCCAATCACACGAATATGAGGTATATATGTTGAGTTAAGAGTTCTCTTAATTCCTACGTTCCCTGAAGGCACTGTCACTGGGGGGTGTTTCCAAAGCGCTTTTGTGCAGCTGTCACTCATGATTCCACGCCCCGCTCAGTTGTCACCACGCCCCCAGGTAACATTCGGGCCAAAAGTCTGAAACTGAAAAAAAGAGACTTGAAACTGAAAAAAAAAGATCTGAAAGTGAAAAACGATTTGAAACTAAAAAAAAAAAGTTTTGAAACTGAAAAAATGTGTTGAAACCCAAAAAAATAAGATCTGAATCTGAAAAGAAAAAAACATGCAACTGAAAAAAATAAGACCTCAAATGTCAAAATATATATGGAAGCAAAAAATGAAAATAAATAATTTATTCAAAGGCAGGACCGAAGTGAATCAAAATGAATTTTGACCCGAAAAAACTTTTCACATGCTTATTTTTATTTTGAATACCTTTTTATATTTTGTGAAATTCAAGATCAACACAACAATTTTCAGTTTCAAGTTTTATTTTTTCAAGTACAAAACTTTTGGCCCCAATTTAACTCCATACACATAAGATGAGTGCCAGTTAAGTAAAATTACACGTTTATGATGAGTAATCAAGGTTCAATCGCAGCAGCAGGCTGGATGGGGGAGCTGCACTTTATAAGAGAAAGATTATGCAGGCATGAAAATGGTTAAAATGGTGTCAGCGCATCAAGAGCCACAGGTGGCTTGTAAATAATCAAGTTGGCTAAAAAGCTATAGTAAAATGAGAAGTTCCTGTTGTCTTGCAACTGGAGTGTGTACAGGGCAGTATGTCTAACAGATCAAGATCAGATAAGAGTATTAGGTGTTTTCCAAAGCATTGTTTTTGTGTACTGTCCAATGGAGAAAAAGTGAAACGGGATTGGTTACTGTCCTCCAGAAGTACTAACACAGTCTATTGTTTTGCTTGTGAGCTTTTTGGTGAAGCCAGTTCTGACACACGCCTTGTTGCGTGTTATAACAACTGGCAGTATCTTTGAAAAACACTTAAGCACCATGAAACCAGTGGTTATCACATAAATGCTTATCCGATGTGGAAAGAATTGGAAACTCGCTTACATGAAGGTAAAACAATTGACAGAGAATTTACAGAGCGCTATAGCTCCTAAAAAACCACACTGGAGAAATGTGTTGACGCAAGTGATTGATTGCATACTCTTCCTTGCAGAAAGAAATGTGCCACTGAGGGGGAAAAAATGCTGTCATTATCGATATGCAATCCTGCAAGAGTTGTCTGACCGGTTTTCCAATCTTCAGGCTGTGTCTTAGAAAGGAGGAATCAATAACTCAATATGCCTTGACTACGTGTGATGTTTCAAGAGACATCATTCAAGAAATATTTACAAATACAAATTTGACAGTAGGCCTTACAGCAGGGGTGGCAAACTGCGGTCCTCGAGGGCTGGTGTCCTGCAGGTTTTGCAGATTTCCCTACTCGAAGTGCAGCTGATTCCAATTAACAGGCTCGTTATCAGGTTTCTGCAGAGCTTGCTGATGAGCTGATCATGAATCAGCTGTGTTGAAGAAGGGAAATATCCAAAACCAGCAGGACTGCGGCCCTCGCGGACTGGATCTCGCCACCCCTGCCTTACAGTATTGCTGACCACGCCTTTGACAGTTACATCTGCGGAGAGATCCTTCAATAAGCTTAAGCTTATAAAAACATATTACCATTCAAGTATGAACAATGATTGTTTGACACAGTTGGCAATAATCTCCATTTAAAACAGTGTGGCACGGTCAATTTCATTTGATGACATTCTTGACAAATGGGCGAGTGCTAAGGCACAACACGTGACAATTAGGGATGTTACGATATCCAAACATCACGATACGATATTATCACGATATGAAGCTCACAATACGATATTTATCACGATATTGTGGGGAGGTTGGCAATATTTAAAAAAAAGTCACAATATTGTAAAAAGAATGAGCTTGCAACATTGTGCTTTTGTACATTACATCAATGTTATGTTATTATTATTGTTATGTTTTATTATTATTATGCTATTATTATTATGTTATGTTGTTAATGCACGCACACATTGAGTTCTTCCACATAATGGCTTACTTCACGGGCGTATTACGTTCCCCTTTATCTGACAATTAGCATAGATTTTAAACATAGAAGGGCCAAAACATCCCTCATGAAAATTAAATTGCACTAAAACAATTAGCCACCAGAGGGTGCTAGAACTGCACGAATGGAAATCAACCTGACTTTTTGAACAGATGTGTTGCATTTAAATATCGTGAACAGGACGACGATATTGTGGCAGTTTTATTGCGCTTATAGTTACATCCCTAAGTGACAATATAGTGTTAACTTTGTTACATGTACAAACCGTTATTCAGATCTCAATTTTGCATTTCCACTACAGAGAATGTATTTGGCACAAGGTGTTGCTGATGTGCATGTTATTGTACGTATTTATGTGTTTTTGATTAAGCCGATCACCTGCTGTAAAATGAAACGTTAAATTAAAGTTTGTAATAGAAGTGTTCTATTCCAAGGGGTAATAAAATATTTATAGGCAAAATATAAACATGATTTTTTTTTTTTGGGGTGGGGGGCACCTGTTGTGTCTGCATACCCCAGAAAGTAGGTAGTTGCGCCTCTGTATTTCACCAAAATTTGGTGAAACTCCATTGTACAAATTTGTCGGGGGGCATTCAGTTTCAATGGTACCATTGTATGCAACTTAAAATTCACTTGACTGAGGAATAATGAGGAAGAGGGCAGGGCTCAACCCACCAAACCAAATATAAAAACCTCAAAATGTTAAAAAATAGCAATGACAATTTGTCAACACATTGATATAGCAACTTAAAGTCAAATTCTGCAAATTAAAATTTGACTTTGGCTCTCGTTCATTTAGTTTGATGTATTTTGTCTGACTTTATTTTGAAAATTATTTTCAGGAGTTTAAAATGCCTCACGACATTGCTGTAACGAAAAACGGGAGCATCTTTGTTGGGGATGCAACCACCAAGACTGTTTTCAAGTTTACAGCCGAGAGTAAGTTTTACTATATTTTACCACAACTCTTTTACTTTTTTTCCTCCTTTTTTATTTTTTAATTGCAAGCTTTCTTTAGATTTCACTTTTTTTTGTTTATCGTTATTGCTTTTGTGTCATATTCCAGAGGCACATCGTTCAGTCAAGAAGGCTGGCATTGAAGTTCAAGAACTTGAAGGTAAGTTTAAAAATACTTAATATTCAATTGTAAATTGTAAAAGTATTCACACACCTTGAGGTTTTCCACATCGTTTCACATTACAACCACACGTGTAAGTGTATTGTGATTTTGCGTGACAGACCAACAAAAATGGCACCTGCATCTAAAATCTCTGATATATTGTAAGCAGTGCGCTCCGCTCAAGCACTTTTATGCAGCAGCACCCGGATAAAATGCTAACAAAGAGAGAGTCTAATACAACCAACTTTATCACGCATTAGGAGCAGCACTTTAAAACACTTTTTTTAAATTGGATTTATTGGTTAATTTGTACAGTCTATGATTTATGTTCTTTAATTTTATTATATTCATGGGTTTTAAGTTAAAATTTATGTAACCCATTGGCTCATTATCTGCTATTGCTGGTTATTATAGTCTCACTTATAACTTGATTGAAGCCTTCTCGAATAAATGATAAAAAATTTGTATGTATGATTCATTCTGATATATTGAATTGATATCAGCATCGGACGGAAGTGAAAAAGTTGTATTGGGACATCCCTAGTCAGTAGACGCCCTTAGAGGCTGGTTAGAGAATTGTGATTTATAGATGGGTTTGCCAGGGCTGATAAAGATTGCTTGTCATCAAGGAGGCCGATAACCGATATTTGTAGCCAATGTTCGTTTTCAGTAAAAGATAATATATCGACATCAATATTTTTGATAAAACACTGTATGCTGGGTCGATCAAACGATCACTAGCTTCAAACCCTGATATGCATTCATTGTGTGTATGAAAGCAATATTGGGTACATCATTTGTGCTATGTAACGGGCAGATGTTTGTAATTGAATATTTATATTATTGTTTGTAATTTTTTTTTTGGTAAATGTTAGATTTTAAGTAATTTCTTGAGTCAACTCAACTTTATTTATAAAGCGCTTTAAGAACAGGCATTGCTGTATACAAAGTCCTGTACATAAACATAAATATTGGTTGTGCAGTAAAGAATAAGGTAACAAAACAAACATTTTGAAATGTGTATACGTTTTTTTGTTGTTGTTTTTTACATCCGTAAATTACTAAGAAGTAGGTGAGTGACTAAAGAAATAAATGCATAAATAAGTAGACTAAACATCAAATTTATACACACCACAAAACTCCAAAAACAAGTCTCATGGTGCGCCAAAAGCCAAAGAATACAGATGTTTGAAAAGAGGATAAAGAGGAGGATTGCAAAATATTTAGTGGAAGGTCGTTCCAAAGGAGGGACCGGCAACAGCAAAGGCTCGACCTCCTCTAAGCCTCCGCTTAGTCCTCGGTACCTCCAATTGTGTCTGGTCTGCTGACCTGAGGCACCGGGCAGGTGTGTAGGGGTGCAAGAGCTCGGCCAGATAAGTTGGGGCAAGACCATTGAGACGTTTGAAAACAAATAGAAGAATCTTAAAGTGGATTCTAACTTTCACCGGCAGCCAGTGAAGAGAGGCCAGGATAGGGGTTATGTGTTCCCTCTTCCGGGCACCAGTAAGGAGACGAGTAGCAGCATTTCGGACAAGCTGCAGACGCTGGAGGGAGGACTGGCTGATTCCAAAATAAAGTGCATTACAATAATCCAGCCTAGTGTAACAAAGGCATGGATTACCATTTCTAAGTGTTGCTGAGATAGGAGATTTTTGACCCTAGCCAGCTGTCTAAGGTGAAAAAAAGGTGGATTTGACAACGGCGGCAATTTGCCAGTCCAGTTTAAAGTCACTGTCCATCTTGACACCCAGGTTTGAGGCTGTTGACTTCAGATATTGTGCCAGAGGACCCAAGACCATAACTTCTGTTTTCTTCTCATTGAAGTTCAGGGAAAATTTAAAGCCATCCAGGCTTTGATTTCTTCCAGACAGGACAAAAGAAGCCTCAATGAGAAAGTGTCCTTTTTACTAAGCGGGACATAGATTTGACTGTCATCCGCATAGCAATGAAAAGAAATTCCACGTTTTCTAAGGATGGAGCCCAAGGGCAGTAGCTATAATGAGAACAGAATGGGCCCTAATACAGATCCTTGCGGAACACCATATGACAGTGGGGCGATGCGGGACTCTGAGCACCCAAGGCAAGCACAGAATGTTCTGTCGGCCAAGTAGGGTCGAAACCACTCGAGCACTACCACCAATGCCCACCTGGTTCTGTAAACGAGCCAACAGAATACTGGTCCACTGTATCAGACGCTGCAGTCAGGTCTAACAGTATGAGACATACATAGTCTCCAGTGTCATTTGCCAGGAGGATGTCATTAAAAACTCATAACAAGGCTGACTCTGTGGTATGCATCTTCTTAAAACCTGACTGGAAAACCTCCAAGATGTTATTTTCCTCCAAGAAAGTGCTTAGTTGCGTGTGTACCACTTTCTCCAGAATTTTTGGGATAAAAGGCAGTTTGGAAATGGGCCTAAAATCTGACAGCACACATTGGTCTAGGCCAGGTTTCTTCAGGAGAGGTTGCACCACAGCATGTTTAAGAAGGCAGGCTACTGTTGACAATAGCCAGAACTGAATTACCGATACAACAAATATGGCAGTAATAAGGCATGGGTGTGGCTAGTGAAATTGAACTTGGCTTTCTAAAAACTGGTTAATTACAGTACATTTAACTCGTGATTTAACAAGTGGGATAATTACCGGTACTTTTTCTCATAGGGCCATATAGGGTTGCAATTTTTTCAATAATAAATACACTGAAGTTGTCTTTCTGATATTTTGATGGATGGCACCACAGACATGAAAAATAACCAGAAAAAAATAAAGTCAATCCATTTTTTCATGTTTATGAATTACACTTTTTCCTTATTTGATTTCTATCTGTGTAGAAATTGAGGCATTTATCCAAACCAAGGTGACACCGGAGCAGAACATGTCAAAGACTGCGGCCGTTCAACAGAAGCCGTATTTGGCTCAACACCTGAAGCCGCAAGAGAATGAGAAGAAAAAGATAGTTCCTAATCCAAACAAAGGGCAAGGTCTCCTACCAGTGGTTATCACTGTGCTCTTGCTCATCCCTCTTCTGCTCGTCATCGCCATAGGAGTCTACATCTGCTGGAGAAAAAACAGTAAGTTACGTTACTTTACAGTGTATATCTTAGCGAAAGAACAGTTTCGTATTATGTTTGGTCTGTCTTTTTCTTTCAAGAAAAGTAACTCTTAATGGCCAAGACAGCAAAAATTATAGATTGGATTTTTTCACTTATGTAGGCACCACTTCATCACTAGCATTGAGTTACACTTGCCGATTAGTGGACACAACCTGCTAGGTTTGCTAGGTTGTTTCTTTCACTCACTCTTCACGTTTGTCTCTCGACAGACCAGTATGAAGTGAAGACTGAGTCCAGTGCGGTTGGAGGGATTTTGGGAAAAATCAGTGGTAAGTCATTTCTTATGCGTAGCAGCTTGTCAATAGAGGAATCACTTTGAAAGGGACAACAATTAACTGAAATATGATAACAATACTTCAAAATATACGCATATGTTTTTAGATGAGCATGGTGATGAGTACTGTATAATTATTTATGAGTACAATTTTTGTTTATTGCTGCCATCGCAAGAGATTTTAAAATAAAAAAAAATAAAAAAAATCTTATCTAGTGCAATTGTTCAAACGTTCTTTTTTCTTCTTCTTCTTCTTCTTCTTCTTCTTTTTTGTTAAAGAGAGAGCTCAGAATTGTTCATTCGGCAGTCTTACCGATTCAACATCTTATCATCATTGGCTCTTTTTTTTTTTTTTTTTTTTGTGCGTTTGTGTGCGTGCGACTTTGTCCTGGGATTTGAAGCTTCACATACTGTATAGTTGTTTGTTTGTTTGTTTTTTGTACCAGAAAAATATGGCGCGTTTGTCAAGGAAGAAGCGAATTGTCATAACTAGAGTATGTAATGTGGTATTTATTGTTCATGTAATTTGATCTTTGATATTTGTGACGTCTCCCCCTGTGCTCAGGTAAAGCAGTCGGCAGCCTGAACCTGGGAAACTTCTTTGCCTCCCATCAGGGTTACAGTCGTCAGGGCTTCGACCAGCTGAGCACGGAAGGCAGCGACCAGGAAAGGAACGAGGAGGAGAGCAGCGAGTCTGAGAACGAAGAGTACAGCGCTCGTCCCCCGCCGCCTCCATCCTCCTCTTAGGAGATTCCGACCCCGCCGCAACCTGCTGCTTACATTCGTCATCATGTAACTGTTGTTAGATGCCTTATTGTTTATATATTTAAGTATGGACTGTATATATGTTGTTTTTTGTTTTTTGTTTTTTTTTGCTATGATTAAATTGGTTTATTTAATCTTAATTTAATATGCCCTCTTGAGCAAAATATAGCAAATTTTTTTCCTTCAATTATATTCAATTTGAACTTTTGTGGTCTTTTGTTGATTTTAGTGAGGTATTTTTTAATTTTCTCAAAAAAAAAATTCACATTGAACCATTTGACACATTTGCAGTTTACAGCCTGCATGAGCATATAAAAATATGGATGGTAAATATGATCACAGTTGGGTAAAAATAAAACTACTGTTTATGTTTTTGTTTTGTTTTTTAAATGCTCTTTTTAGTAAGCTTCTTTTTCACAATCTACAAATTGTGATGTTAGACCTGAAAACCTTGAATGAAATTTGGACTACAGAAATGTTGGCATTCTAAAAAATTGATATGTTCATTCAATGTAAAGTTATTTTAACAGCAAAAGTGCATTCTTCCATACATAAATATCTTCCGTGTATGAAAATTCCATATTATAATAGATCTATTCATCTTTGGTCCACGTTTTGACTCAGTCACATTTCTATTGCAATTTTGTGCCTTTTCATATTTTGCCTTTTGTCGTCATCTGCCATTACAAAATGTACACACAGGAGGGAAATTGCTGCTGCCATTATAGCTTGTACCCTTGTGCTGATTTTTCATCCTTCACCATCAGTGGCTACTGTATTTACTCATAAATGTTTTGTTTTGTGGAAATGTAATGGGCTCTGGTGAACAGCCTAGTCTATAGCACTGTATCCAGGAATATGCCACGCCCCTTTCAATTATTCAATCAATAAGCATCAGTCTACTTTCTCAACCACTTA
Source organism: Festucalex cinctus (assembly GCF_051991245.1). Lineage (NCBI taxonomy): Eukaryota > Metazoa > Chordata > Actinopteri > Syngnathiformes > Syngnathidae > Festucalex > Festucalex cinctus. The sequence continues at coordinate 7,743,760 of NC_135425.1, read as the reverse complement.
ATCCTCACTTGAGTCTGAATGAGTTGGAGTGTAAACCAGCTGACTTTGGAGCTTGAGGCTGAGTACACCCTGAATGTTGTTGCCCAGCCAAAATTGAAGGGCATATTTATTCAGTAATCAATAGAACACTTGATTTGATTTGGATGTGTGAACACAAAGGCAGAATAACAATTCGGGCCTGAATTAACCTAAACTTGATTTTTTATTGGAGCAGATGTATGTTTGGAGTTTTATGTGAAATTAAACATACTTGTCGAAGGATGGATGGTAGCGGAAATGTATGGCTACAAAAGTCGGATATTTAATTAGAATGTTGGCAGATATTACTTAACGGCATTGGCATGGTATTCAAGGTGAGACTGTCAACACCTTAATTACATGCACACGCCACCAAAAAAAAAAAAGTGTTTTCCCTGAGTGTTTCACTTGCTTGAGTGTTCATTCCCTTCCACCAATCACCTCTCTGTTTATCTGCTTCATTTGTCATTTGAATGATTAATGTATTAAAAGCATGCCATAGAAATAGGATGTTGCAGTCACACGTGAACTGATATTTATTGTGACACCGGTTTTGCTGCAAAGGTACTATTTTAGTAACAATGGTATTTGTGTAATAAAGTGTTTGCAAAGCATCTTGGTGTCATGGAGGTGTATTTGGAAGTTTTGTTTTTTCTTCTTTTTGTCACACAACATCCTTGGATTTCTACCTATGTGGGTGTTGTATCTAAACAGAAATAAATCCCCCTGACCAAAAAATAAATAAATCAGTGAAAGTAAGTTAGCCAGATACATGTACAGTATGTGCCACAGCTGTATATATTCCATAATACATAAGTTTGTGTGTGTCACCAACATGCCATACCACAAACACGTAAGTGGGCTTGGATTGGAACAGAATAGCTACTTAAAGGAACAGTTCGGATTTTTTGACATGAATCTCTATTTCATCCTCACCTCCAGTGTGTGCGATCAGCACTGACTTACCCCTGACAGTGATCTGTGACACAAGTTCTGGTCCGGTGTTGGACGAGAGGAAAATATTCCAGCAAGTTGGCTGGGGTCACGGAAATAAAGCGTTTTTCTTCGATAAACAATTAGTGTTCAAAAGAGTGATGCATTTGCATCATTAAACTCCTTTTCTAAAAAAAAAAGTCAGACGCCATTACTGCCGGCACTACTTTTCTGTTCGTTCGTATCACTGCTCGGCGCCCCGCATAGAGCTGATAGACGCGCACTAATCTTCAAGTTGTTTGTCTTTTCGAAGACGGAAGACGCACGGATCAGCTGTCTGCAGCGCGTTTTGCATTATTATTAAATTTATTACTGCTAAATTTTGACATGGACGTGTCTTCTGCATTGCGACTGGAATTCCCCCAGTCCAGACTTTTTTTTTTTTTTTTGTATTTTTATGGGGCAGTCATTAATTCCACATTAAAAAAAAAAAAATAGTGACGTTAAAGGAACTTTAAATTAACTCAAAATTAACGCACTGCTTTTGACACCTCTACTTTTTACTAGTTTCTGCTTAGATTTTGTGCAAACAGCATGGGTGCAAACAGACACGGCGCTCCGCATACGCTTACCACACACTGCGCGTAGGGCACCAACTGCCTAAGGGGGCACCAAAAAACAAATCAAGCCCGTAAAAATAATCATATTAGTAATTATAATATCAGTGTCTAATATTTAAAATAAAAGCTTGTAAAGCATGTTAATAAATACAAAAAATAACATAGCATTATTTACTCGACGAGCGGTATCGCTGGTCTACGTTGGTGCCCCCCCTCCCCTAGTACAGTAGTTTGTTCCTATTAGGGAAAGGGGGAGGGCTGCGGGGTGCACTTTTGCTCCAACGGAGCAAACTACTAGGGAAAGGGGGAGGGGGGTGGGGTGCACTTTATGCTTCAATCGCAAATTTGGCAGAAGTTTATTCTTGGATATCTGGACATGTCATCAAAAAGGCATCAAGAATTGGGGGAAAGAAAGACAGGAAAGAAAAAACAATGAGATGATGCTCGCGCGTCACTTGCAGGTATGACAATGACAATTTGTTTATTTTGTAGCAGCTACGTTTACATGACCACAGTTAGCAAAAAAAAAAAAAAACACTCCAAACCGCCGCAGTGGAATGGTTGTGACCAGCACGTTCATTATACAGTATGTTAAATGGAATGTGACGAGACAATATTGTTTCATATGGAACGGCCAAGAGCGGCATGTACTGGTAAAAGTGTAATTTTAAAATAATAATAATAATCATCTTAAGGCTAAGTAGATTTCTTCATTTCATATTCATAGTTTTAACATTATGTCCAGAATTTTTACATAGTGCCCTATCACTCCTTCTCTAAAAAGGTAGATTATTAAAATTTTCATGTACCTGTGTTTTAAATATAGGCCTGCACAATACCATAATCCTAATCAATTTAGAAAATGTTTGTACCATGGTTGGTTCAAAACCATATTTCATTGTAGAACCCCTGAATATTGTCTTGTATTTCTGAATACAGGATCAATGCTTCAATATGTTCAAGGAGCATTTCATACCCTAACATAAATGCGGAAATTGCACAAAAGCTGTCATATGATGACCTGATAGCCGATTTTGCAGCCCAGAAATGTAGACATGTGCCTCTGTAGGGCCTCTACTAACTTGCTTGCACTTTGTTTATTTCCAGATGTTTATTTGTTAATAGTAGTGGCATTGAGTTTTATTTTAATTCATTTAGCTTTATTTATTTGAGTATTTGGTGTCATTGTTAGTTTTATAAAGACTTGTTATTTATCACTTATTTTTGTGAACAGTTTTAAAACTTCAATATTGACACTTAGAAGTAGGGCTGGGTATCGATTCAGATTTCCAGAATCGATTTAATTCGATTCACAAGGGCCCGATTCAATTCATGATTCACAACGATTTTCGATTCAGTTGAGAAATTCATGCAGCACATATTTTAGACAGTCAAAAGTACCAATGCTGCAAAGAGTAGAAACTTCTTGCTCTAATTTAATGCATTATTAAGAATATGAATATTTAAATTAGGAATTGAATCCATTGCAGTTACATTAATCTGTTTCATTTAACATGGCCTTATAAAAACAATAAATAATAATTTAAATAAATTACAACCACAGCACAGGCTGTGTAAATAAATTGACAAAAATGGGGGGGTCGATATATTGATACATGGTTTTATGTATCGATATTGGGATACGAAAAGGTGTATCGATATGATAGCGATATATCGATATTTCAAACCCAGCCCAACTTACAAGTTATTTTGTTTAATAAAGCAAAACTGACAAATACTCAGATATTGTTCATTTCTACCAGGGGAGGGGTGATGGGGTGTGAGGACGGAGTGTTGGGGGGGGGGGGGGCACACCACAAAACATTTATCCTTAGGGCACCAAAATGGCTAGCGCCGGCCTTGGGTGCAAATATGAAACCCTGATTGTGGAAGCTATGACTCCCCGGTTACAGAGAGGGTTTGAAAAATATGAATGATGTCCATGTATGGCCATCTCTCAGTGAGGTGTCGTGTCACGCTAGCCACCCAGATTTTGTGGCTACGTGCGTGCGTGAGTACAGTACAAGTAGCATCATCAAGATAAAAGATTGTTGTCTGTGTTTAAAAAAAAAAAGAAAGAAAGAAAGAAAACAAGAAAAACTCCAGGTTCGGGTAAGAGTGGTGATCTGAATGATGTGTATCAATGTATCAGTTTATATTCCTAGATTAGATGTAAAACATTGTTTGGTTATGTGTTATGTGTGCATGGCATACAATTTTTATAAGGCTTAATGATGATGAATGTTTTTTGTTTTTTGTTTGTTTGTTTTCCATTTAGTAAAAAAATAAATAAACGGACTAAAGCAATAAGTGCCTTAAAGCATCTTGTTTTAGTTGTACGGTAACATTAATAATTTTCTTGATGTTACATCATTTCCATCACATTGGCAAGATGGTGATAAAGTTGAATTGAATTGCATTGAATGAACATGTTTCACACTGGCAATGCTGGGTGCAGTATCTCTGAAGATTAGACATAGTAAGCTGCTTTACGTTTCAGAATAGCAACAATAAGAAGTGGAGCAGTCTGCAACCACACCGTCGACGTGGCCAGTACGGAGGAGCTGTAATTAACTTTAAACGTAGTATTTTCATCGATATTTTTGATTAGAAGGTAAGCTGGACGTTTTCATTTACCATAATCACATTTGTAACACTGTAGTAAGAAACCAGCACAACGTTCCTGGGGTACCAAGTAAAAAAAAAATGCAAACTTGTAGTTTTACAGATTTGTTTGTTCTGTCTTGGTGTGATTTGACAAGCTAGAAAAATTCTGGTCTGTTTGATATTTGTTAGATGAGTAAACAGTTTAGACTTGTACTATTGGCCACTAAGAAAAATAACAACAACAAAAAACATTTGAAAAAAACAAACAAACAAAAAAAAAAAAAACATATTTTCATACGAAACAATTTTTATTCCAGTTAATGTGAGGCTGTTCCATTTCGTCCCTCCCGACCGCCAGGTGGCGTTTCTGTTTTGGATTTTAAAATGAGCAAGAGGGGGAGGAGGAGAAACAGCCGGCGGAGGAGGAGCTCCAGCAGCAGTAAACGTGAGTGATGTCATTAATCTTGTGCTGAGCAAAGTCACATTTTTGCTCACCTGCAAGCACGGTGTCAATATTTGGAAACAAAACCTAAGGATTTATAGGAGTATCATATTAAAATTAGGCAGGTTATGACCACATTTGTGAGACCCCTTCTGAAACAAATGATTCATTTCACTCAATTAAAGTGCTTTACAGCTAGACACAAACCATATGTATTAGGGTGTAACTAAAAACGGTTTGAACAAGGAAATCGTTTGTTTTTTTTTGTTTTGTTTTTTGCTTGTTTGATTTTACTTGTAAAAGATGTAAGTGCATGAAATCGAACTGCATCAAATCCTTACGCTTTAAAATATATTGAGATACATATTGAATTGTCTTTCATCGAAGAGATCTATCTTAGAAGGAAATGCCACATTTACAGTATTAATAATTTCATTCAAATGGCAACAAAAAAGTCATTGTATCTTACTGTCTCAAACTGTACCATATCGAATCCTAATCCCACTGAGTCGAACTGAATCGAATTGTTCTGCTTTTAAATCAAACCGTCCTTGAATCGTTACATCTTTATCCAGATCAGTCCAAATGTACTATATAATCTTGTATTACCGTGACAAACAAAAATACAAACTCATGATAAATAACATTAGACATTAAAGTATTTCAACAAAAAAAAAAAAGGGCATTTTCCAATAAATGTGTCCCAACGTGATGGTCAATAAAATAAATGTGAGCCAATAATTACTGACCCAATTTATTTATGGTATCACCAATCGAATCCTTTATTAAGAAGTATCTTTATGTAGAGAAAATCTACTGCAAATCTATTCATGGTTTTAAAAAATGTTTCCTTTTTTTTTTTTTTTTTTTTTTTTTTTCCCCAGAAACTGTCACCAGTATACCATACATTTCATGCAGGCAGGATAAAAACAACAGCGTGGACTATACACATAACATCCTTGAAAAAAGGGAGAAAGAATATCTTGGGAAGGAAAAAGTTCTGTCAGGATCTGAAGATGATGAAAAATGTGACAATGCGCCACCAAGGGAGAAAAGACTAAAGCAAGATTGTCATATTAGTTCATCTCACAACCGAAGTACTTACACCACGACAACAGAGCACATAGAGAGGGCAGTGAAGATTGTAACATCTGTGTCTGTTGATAATATGAAAGAAATGCTGTCCAAGATCACATTCCAGCAGTCGCATGAGCCTATAAGCGAAAATCCTCTTCATTCAGCTCCACCAGTTACAAACGTCATAAATATTAATTGCATGGGGCCACATCTGAAGCTTGAAATGAAAGAATTCACTCAGCACAATAGCTATGGCATCAACACCACCGTTGTTGTTATAAATGAAAAGCAAGACTGTACTGAGAACTTTGGAAAGATCAAAAACGAACAAAAGTGGAGTCCAAATAATGAGCAACGATTACAGCACGTGGCCACTGGCAGAAGTCAAAGTACATCAAATTATACACGTTATGTGAGTGAGGACACAACAGAAAATGCATTCAAATGTGTAACAAGCAACATTCAATGCACGGATCATGATGAGCAAATATCAAAATACCCACCAGCGCTGATTAACATTAAACCTCAAAGAAAGAAGAGACTCTTTTGCAAAAGCTTCAGTAGTGATCACTTCTGGGACATTCCGCCTCCTCAAGAGTTTGCTGACAGGAAATATTGCACTTTGGAAGGCCTGGTATCCGATCTGGATTCCTGTAAGATCAGTTCCTGCAGCACAGGTGAGACGCAACAAAGACAATTTGACCGAGTACCCAATAAAGAATTTGGACGGACATTTTATGAGCAAGTCAAGGGAAATGATGAGTTCTTAGAGTCAGACAATTACAACTCCATGTCTATCAGACCTTGGTTGTCTTCCAACAGATCTAGTTTGACCAAAGATTTCATCAAATGCCAGAAAACTAAATCCTGTGTTGCTGCTGCAGAACACAGCGAATGCTTGTTCCCACAGAGAAGACGTCAGACGTTTCCTAGCATGGATCGAAGTTTGACGCAAGACTTTGTATCCTACAGCGATTCGTTTTCCTCAGGAACCATCTCCCCTATGCCCCAAACGAAGACTTTGGGGATCGCAAGCATGCATTCCTTCGTGCCTTTCTGCATGCCCTGCTCTGATGATCATCCTGAGAACACATTTGCAGTCAACGAACAACTTGGAGAACAAAGCAAATACGATGATCCTGATGATTGTGTCCATACAGCTGATCAAAGTGAGGTGGCAGACAGTGGATTCGAACAAGAAATGGGAGAACTGGAGCGCCACAGTCCAGACCGTCAAAGAGCACTAGCCATACAAGGAATTCCTCCATCCTGCAGTGGTTCAGAGGAACACGTTTTGCAAAGCCACCAAAAGCTATCAGGCCAGAACGGTGAAGGCGAAAATGAAAATTCAGTCGTCAAGGCAACAAATGGTTTATTCAAGCAAAGTTTTCTCAAGGATTCAAAGTTGGGACTCGGCAGTTGTAAGCAAAGCCTCAATATGTCCACTTTGCAGCACATTGATGGCCCTTCACCAAGCACCTTTGATGACATCAAACCTAAGGCATTTACTGAAAATGCCAATCTGTCCCTGAGAGATAAGAAGACAAGAGAGTCACTACTGAACAAAGGAAGCTGCTGTGCTCAATCTTTTGCTTCATTTCCTGCTAATGGATTTTTAAACACAGCAACAAATATTCAAGAACATCCGAATACCAGTGAGATACCGGATAAAAATTCCATTACCAGATGTAAGATACATGAAATGACTAATTCAAGGTGGGTATTTGGATAAATCCGTCTTGTGATTGCTTTAATGTAATTTCAGCTTCACTGGAGGCCAAAGAGCATCTGAAACTTCTTAGCCTCAGAGATGCAGACAACGGTACACCCGACTCCTGGGCCAGGAGGCGAAAACTGTTCAAGGACAGCAAACAGTGGAGCTCTGCTGGAGGAAGCTCGTTTACCAGTGACATCACAGAGGAATCAGGCAGGTTTGAAGCAATCAGCATCAAAGTAGCCTACTAAAAAACTAACACTAGGCAAAAGTACTTGCACAAGACCAGAATCTTTTCATCTTAGAATGTGAATTTTACATGGTTTACGTGGTTTTACACGGGCTTTTCGGCCCCTGTACGACCGTTGCCAGAGTTTGGTCCGCATTGCCGACAGGAAGTCGGATTCGTTTCCAGTGAGGGTTGCCCTTTGTCACCGATTCTGTTCATAACTTTTATGGACAGAATTTCTAGGCGCAGCCGAGGCGTTGAGGGGGTCCGGTTTGGTGGCCTCAGCATTGCATCTCTGCTTTTTGCAGATGATGTAGTGCTGTTGGCTCCATCAAGCCGTGATCTCCAACTCTCACTGGAGCGGTTCGCAGCCGAGTGTGAAGCAGTTGGGATGAGGATCAGCACCTCCAAATCCGAGACCATGGTCCTCAGTCGGAAAAGGGTGGAGTGTCGTCTTCGGGTCGGGGATGAGATCCTGCCCCAAGTGGAGGAGTTTAAGTATCTTGGGGTCTTGTTCACGAGTGAGGGTAGGATGGAGCGGGAAATCAACAGGCGGATCGGTGCAGCGTCTGCAGTGATGCGGACTCTGTATCGGTCTGTCGTGGTGAAGAAAGAGCTGAGCCAAAAGGCAAAGCTCTCGATTTACCGGTCGATCTACGTTCCAATCCTCACCTATGGTCACGAGCTGTGGGTCGTGACCGAAAGAACGAGATCGCGGGTACAAGCGGCTGAAACGAGTCTCCTCCGCAGGGTGTCCGGGCTCTCCCTTAGAGATAGGGTGAGAAGCTCGGTCATCCGGGAGGGACTCAGAGTCGAGCCGCTGCTCCTCCGCATTGAGAGGAGTCAGCTGAGGTGGCTGGCTGGAGAGGTGTGCGGGAGGCCCCGGGGAAGACCCAGGACACGCTGGAGAGACTATGTCTCTCGGCTGGCCTGGGAATGCCTTGGAATCCCGCCGGTGGAGTTGGTTGAAGTGGCTGGGGAGAGGGAGGTCTGGGTTTCCCTCCTAAAGCTGCTGCCCTCGCGACCCGACCTCGGATAAGCGGAAGAAGATGGATGGATGGATGGATGGATGGATGGATGGATGTGAATTTTACTTCATGGCAACTCTTTTCATCTTTATTCAGAAAAAAATGAAGTTATTAGAAAAAATAATCTTGAGAGGTGTCAGAAAAGTTGCTGTTTATAAAGCCACTACATTACATTACAAAGCCACTAAGTTAGCAACACTGACACAACACCCACACATCTAAATCAAACAGCTGCAAAATTTCTGTGCAATCAGAAACCACATGTAAACAAAACTTCATACTATCCAAATATAACTTCCATTAAGCGCTCCTTCCAAGGTGCGTAATGCAAACAGTGGTCATACCAGATTACTTTTTCTTTCCAAGGGATATTTGTCAACTAATCATTCTCTATATTCTGCAAATATGCCTTTGGAAAACTGGGCAGATTAGGTTATATGCTTCCAATTAGGACATCTTTTACTTGAATTCCTCAACTCAGCTTTATTTATAGTGCATTTTAAAACAAACCAACGCTACATACAAAGTCATACAATGACACGACAAGACAGTTAAAACAACAGCAGAGGCCCCAGAATTGAACCCTGTGGGATGCCATTTGATACGACAGTGGAGCACTGTGGGACTCCAACCAGTGTTAACACAACAAGTTCTGACAGCCAAATACGATCTAAACCACTCAAGAGCACTACAACTCACCACAAAAAAGCCAGTGCAATCGAATACGCTACTGTGGTCCACCGTATGGAACGCTGCAGTTAGATCAAACAAAACAAGACACAGTGTCATTAGCCAGGAGAATGTCATTAGAAACTCATAATAGGGCTGACTCTGTGCCATCATCTTAAAGTTGAGGTCCGGAGTTTTGACCGTTTCTGTTTGTAAACAAACAATTCAAAATGGACCCTTCCCATGGCTCAACCCACTCGAGCTCAACGTTCACGCCCCCTGCCTCTGACCACACTTAGCGATCGCTGACAGGGTCAATAGCTCAAAACAACATTAGCCTTTTATCTTAGCTTCAACTTCAATACCAGGTGTAAATATAAGGACATAAGAAAAGTTCCACCCTCGGTCTATATTGCCGAGCTATCCTTGTCAAAGTGACTAAGCCTAGCATTTTGCTAAATCAGCAAGCTAACATTTTATTTTCTGTTTGTCACTTACCTGTCCAAGCAGGCCAACTCTGCGTCGCTCTTCAGCCCAAGCCGCTTCTAAAGGCTCGGAAGCGAGTAAATGCAATCCCAAGATTTCCTCTTGTTTTCGACCCTGCACGGATTGTCAATGCTGCTTATCGGTAACGCATTGACCAACAGTCCATTCATGTGTAAGTCCGTGCGTGCTGGCTCCAGGTGGAGGAGTGGAACTTGCCTTCAATGCTGGTTGGCGTGGGTTCACTTCTCCGCCTGGGAGACCATCTAGCTTACATGATGTAAGCTTGTGTGAGTGAGTGAGTGAGTGAGTGAGTGAGTGAGTGAGTGAGTGAGTGAGTGAGTGAGTGAGTGAGTGAGTGAGTGAAAAAAATAAAATAAAAATCCGTGTGTGGTGTCAAGTTGTGGCGGGAGTGACGTCATGCAGCCGACAACTTCGCCCGGCCCCGTCTGCCTACAGTGAGTGAAACACCCCCCGCCACACCTCCCGCTCTGCGATTGGCTGGAGGGGTAAACAACTGTCTGTCCACAAAAACGTCCCGCTGTTGACAAAACAAACACAAAATGGCATAATACAGGCGGGGGTGGGGGTAGGGGGGCGGTATTTTAGGAAAAAATCACCACCACACATTAACAGAAGCCCACAGGTGTAGATTGAAAAGGAGTTCAATTGTATACATCCTGTATTTATATACTGCATTTTCCTGAGTGAAAATGGAAGACCGTGCCTTGAAAACATGACTGGAAAACCTCCATGACTTAATTCTTGAAAAATTGAAACAAAAATCGAAAGTGCATAAAAATAAAAAAGGTAAAATGCACAAATTTACTAATTAAGGTCATTAATGCGAGCAGTTATGCTCCCATGTCTCGTTACGATTCGTGTAGAACTATCATGTTCAGGTTTTTATGTGTTTGTTTGTTTTTTTAAGTATCAGAGGAAGTTCACTCGATGGACCTCACAATTCAAGACAATGAAAACAAAGGATTCTATGCAGAGACTTTCCATTCCACTGCATGGCTATATCAAGGAGAGAAAGATGTCCCCGGTTCCATTTCTTCCAGCGCTCGAACTCGAACCGTTTCAAGTAAGCTGAATTTATACTCTATATAACTATAGTTGTATTATACATATAGTAACAATCTGTAGTATGGCACCGTGCCACATGGTGGCACTTTGTTTTGTGATGCCGATGGGTCACTTTTTTTGTTTTGCCTTTCAGAGTTATTTTGCCGGTCGTGAACCGAACTGTACACTTTATCATAACGTGTGATAGCGGCAATAACTTTTTTTTTGTTTGTCCTTTTAATAAAGCAAGTACATGTGCACACTCGGCTCATCTTTGCTCCCTGCTTGGCTATCCAGTAGCGCCCATCCATGGCTGTACTCGGCCCAAAATAGTCACACATTACAATACCCACCTATCCATTTTCTACACCGCTTGTGCTTAATAAGGTTAGCTGGGTTAGCTGCACTCTATCCCAGCTGTCTTTGGCCGAGCGGGCAGGTATATTGAACTTCTCGCTAATTAATCGCAAGGCACTTATAGACAAACAACCGTTGACACCTACTGCTATTTTTTTGGAACAGCCCAATATTTATTTTTCTCTATTTTCTAAAAAAAATAGGGATTAATAAAATACTATACTCATTACCTCATTAGATTTCACCTTTTGTAGCACCTACTACCTCCATGCAATAAATCTAATTTTTTCAGTTCGTGAGAGGACTGTCAAGATCGACAAAGGAATAGGAGACTACCCTTGGGGCTTTCGAATACAGTTCTCTAATCCCATTGTGGTCACTGAAGTTGACACAAGTAAGACAATCACAAACACTCAAAGAGACTGACCTTGGTATCCTACACTTTAAATAGAGATTCTAAGCACTTTCTAAAATTACCTTCTTAGTAGTTCCATCCATTGATTTTCTCTACCACGTCCTAACCATGATGATGAGTAACTGGAGCCGATCTCTGACATTTTCTGGGGAGAGGCGCGGTCATCCTATTCACAGGGTTATAGTACATTTGAGGTTTATCCTTACATTTCATCCGAAAGCTAAATTTCTAAAAAGTTTTTGTTAGTGTACACTTGTTTGGAATGTGGGAGGAAGCAAGGACCCAGAGGAAACTAATGTATGTGGTTTCAGATGGTGCAGCAGAGGAAGCGGGTTTGATGGTCGGTGACTATGTCCTGGCTGTCAATGGAACTGATGTCACCAGCATTTCTCACTCTGAGGCGGCTAACTTGGCTCGCCAAGGTATACTTGGCCATTAACTCACTTGGCGACTTTATCTAATTATACTCTAATCTAGATACTAATGAGAAGCAACAAAACTATGAGCTCACTTGCAAAATTATTGTTTTAGGTCCAGAGGAGCTAACTTTGACTATTGGCTCAGATATTGGTCGTGGTCCTAATACCCCCAGACCAGCATGTCGTGGATATCTTCACAAGCGTACCCAGTCTGGTCTGATTAGAGGCTGGAGGAAGAGGTGGTTTGTACTCACACATGACTGCTTGCTTTATTACTACAGACACAAACGGGTGAGTTTATAGCTTCCCTTTTACTAAACAACTCCACAGGGTTATCTGACATTAGTCCATGTTTTTGTTTATTACAGGATGAAGGCAAAAGTCAAGCTTTAGCAGCTTTAAAGATGGAAGGGGCTGAGGTGGGGCCGGATCTTTCCCTTGGTAAACCTTTTGTGTTAAAGTGCCATCCTCTATCTGCAAATAGGGTGTACTACCTCTGTGCAACTTCCAACCAGGAGATGAAAAGGTAGATAAAACTCTTTAAGACAAGAAGCTGTTTACTATTTATGAGTGTGTATATAATCAACTTTTTTGTTGTGGATTTAGGTGGTTGGAAGCTATGGAAAGAGCGATTCATCCTATTATGCAGGTAAGAGTCAAGCCTTAACGTTAATGCAACCCTGGAACAGTTTGGATAATAATTTTGATTAAAACTGGTAACAGTCAATGAATAAGTCAACTTCTTCTTTCTTTCTTTTTTTTTTTAATTAACCTAATTTTTTAAATATAATATACATACATGTTAAATAATGTCCTTTTTGCTCCAATGCCATAATTTAAGGCCTTACTGAGAACATTAATGTAATATTATGCACATTACAATTCCAAAACTGTATGTTATGTGTAATGTATTTTAACCTTACAGTGATCAATTGGTGTCTTTTCTCTTAACGTCCATTTTTTGGGGGGGGGGGATTGTGTTTCTGCCAATTTTAAATTTGCCTGTCAGCTTGTATTTTCTGTCTTCGGCATGATCTGATCATAGCATTCATCAATCATTGGACCATTTCATGTAACTGATCATAGTACCATCACTGATTGGCTGTCTCGGCGTATGCACGTTAATCATTACAGGCAGGAACAAGGATTACACCCTTGACGAGTGTTTGTGTTTACAGATGGGTTTTAGTAACTGACTTTTACGTTACATGATGTAGTTTGTTTTTTTAATTCGCATGGCTAGACAAAATACAAATTGTGGTTTGATTTTTGTCGAAAAATTAAATAGAAATTTGGCATTTATATCATTTTGAGGCCTCGATACACCAATCAGACATTGCCGATATATATATATATATATATATATATATATATATATATATATATATATATATATATATATATATATATATATATATATAATTAGCTGCATCATCAAATAGCTTAATCATTGTTGAGAAATAGATATTTATCAATGTTTTTTCCAGAAATATTACAAACATAAAATATATATATATTTTTTATTTCTCTTAAACAAAGTGCACTACCGATAAGTGATCATAGGAAAGGAGATCTAAACAAATACTTTATCATAGAGTGTTCAGAAACTACAAATACAAAGAATAACTAAAATTCTGGCTTCATTGTACTTCTTTTTCGACTGAAATAAACAAGATGTTAAAGATCATTTTGCAACAACAAATATAAAACATAAAACAACATACAAAACATGTTATTTTTCAAGTACGATACTGTATGTGTTCAGGCAATCTGACATACCTGTTATCTGTTTGACCTGTTATCTGTTATGCAACAAAATCCAGCCCTTTTTTTATGCATCTCAGGGGGCGGCCATTTTGCCACTTGCTGTCGACTGAAGATGACGTCACAGTTGCTCAGGTCTCAGGTAACAACCAATCACAGCTCACCTGTTTTCTGAAGCTGAGCTGTGATTGGTTGTTGCCTGAGATATGAGCAACTGTGATGTCATTTTCACTCGACAGCAAGTGGCAAATATTGATATTGACAAAAACTGCTGGATTTTGGTGCTTAACTCATATACCACTAACGCAATAATAACCAGAATACTATACAGTATTTAGACTAGTGGAGCTGCATAGAACATTATCGTCAAGATTTTTTATTTTATTGACTTCCCTCTTTAACTCATTTGCTCCCAATAACATATAAATATGTTTTTTTTATGTTTTAAGTGTCCCAAAGACATATTTATACGTTTTTTTGTTTGTTTTTAATGCTAGAGCATACAGAAGGCTTTGATGCAGCTCTCAACTGCAAAGAATGGTTGCAGAAATGCTAGTTATTACACAAACGGCCAGCAGGTGGCAGCAGAGCAAAGGAGATGAACCAGGGCAATGTTGAAAAAAAGCTCAATTACTCAAAAGTTTAAATAGATTTGTGAAAATTGATGAAACTTAGCTATAGTCTAATGCTTCAAAACGGAAACAGATAGATAATACACTTAATAATGCACTTTTTTTCCTGATGAAAGAAGAGACTTTAATGTTTCTTTTGATAGGTTCCATGTTTTTATTTCAATGGAACACAATATTCTGTGGGCCTTGGAAAATCTGTCAAAATCCAGTAAAACAGCCGGGAGCGAACGGGATTGCTTCTGTGAAAATGGCTGGGAGTGAATGAGTTAATGGAGATGCTAATCAATTGACAATGCTATTCTGGTAATATTTAGTGTGAAGTTAAAGTTACCCAAAGAAAACTATCTTCACAATTTTGTCATTTAGGGCTTGTAAGACTGCCTGTTGACAGTTCTATACATCGCAAAAGGAACTCATCAACAGGACTTCCACTCACAGACACTAATCTGTTATATTTGGCACTAATCTCCTCTACTCTGGTGTTTCAGTACCACGTGTGGGTGGATGTCACCAGACACAACTCCGGTCTCCCTCCACTGGCTGTGAAAAACCCAGAGTGCCTCGGCTTGCTTCATAAAATGGACAAAAGCAAGGATACATGGGTGCAGCACTACTCCATTTTGAAGGATGGCTGCCTCTACTTGTACAGTGGTATCCGTGCAACCCACGCACATGGTATGGAAATATCAGCAGAATGTGTGATTTGGCAGATTTACAGTGATGTCAATGGAAACCTTGACTGGGCCAATACACAACAAAGGTTATTTCAAGTCACTTTTCCGTAAAGGTGTACTGTAGAGTTTAAAATGTTAACGTTAACGCTAAAGTGGTCGGTTTCGAGCACAGCCTCCAAGAAAACTGAAAAAATGAAGAGTTTGATCATGTACATTGTGCACATGTGCACGTGCACCATACACAAGACGGACAGAGGCTGCAGTAATGTTTTAGGACAAAGGTGGCAGTCATGAGTAAGAAAGTGACAAAATCCGCAATGCATCTTTAACTCATTTGCACCCAAAAACATATAAATAAGTTCTATTTTAAATGCTGTAAGTGTCCGAAAGACGTATTTATACGTTTTTTTTTTTTTTTTTTAATATACTAGAGCAGTGGTGTCCAAACTACGGCCCGGGGGACATTTGCGGCCCCCCGTCCATTTTTCAGTGGCCCGCGGCATATGCTAAAAATTGCATTTGACTCAGTTAAAATAAATTAACAAAAACAAAAATGCTTGGAGATGGTCAAAGTAAGAAGGGAGGGTGTTGGAAAAACACAGGTGCCATTAAAAGGTTATTTTAGTTAAACTAAAATTCCAAAAACAAAAAGTTAATGAAATGAAATAGCAACGAAAATGCTTTTAAAAAAACGAAAATTAACTGAAACTACATTTTATGTTTACAAAACTTAAAATTAAAACTATAATTATAGCAAAAATGTCCTTCGGTTTAGTCTTTGGTAATTAATTTAATGCATGAGCCTTTGGGAATGATTTTAAATGTGATTTTTAGTAGATTTATTTTGATATAAACCAGAATAATGACGTTTGAAAGTATGTCACACAGAAGCGACGTCATCTTGCAGCAGCCAATAGAAAATCACCTTCAGATTACGTTGCGCCCATGCTGTTATTTAAATATTGCGCACAAGTAATACACTTAAAAAAAAAAATTAAAACTAAGACTGAAACTAACTGAACTAAAACTAAGCATTTATTAAAGAACTAAAAGTAATAAAAACTAACAGAACCATCCTGAAAACTAATTAAAATGAACTACATTTAAAAACAAAGCTCAAAACGAAATAAAAACTAAAATAAAAAATTCCAAAACTATAATAACCATACTACCATATTACAAATAAATTGGTTAATGTACTGTACCATTTTTCAAAATATGCAAAAGCACAAATAAATTATTTGTACAATTTTTAAGACCAAAAACAATTTCTCTTCATAACATTCTGTGGCCCTTGCGTCCTTCTGATTTTCTGTATGTGGCCCTCAAATGAAAAAGTTTGGACGCCCCTGTACTAGAGCATACATAACGCTTTGATGCAGCCTCTCAACTGCAAAGAACGGTTGAAGAAATGGTAGTTATTACACAAATGACCACCAGATGGCAGCAGAGCAAAAGAGATAAACCAGGACATGTTGAAAAATGCTCATTTACTCACAATTCTAAATACATTTGCGAATACTGATGAATCTTAACTATACAGTGGTACCTCTACTTGCGAAATTAATTGGTTCTGGAAGAAAGTTCTTGAGTAGAAAATTTTGTAAGTAGAGACGCATTTTCCATGTAAATGCCCTAATCCGTTACAAGCCTCCCAAAATTCGGACATAAATGTTTTATAAAGCATAAAAATGCATCAAAACATGTAACAAATACATGTTACAATTAGATTATTGCTCAATAAATGAGAGTTGTGCATAATGAAAAAACCAAGAATAGAGTAAAGAATAAAAATGATGGTCATTTACCTTTTTAACTGATGTCCTCATCGTTTTTTGCCCTCTTTGGTTCATGTTTTCCTCTCTCTCCTCTCTCTCTCTTATTTTTGCCTGGTGTTTTGTAAAGAACTGATCCATGGATGTTTGCTTTTTTTTTTTTTTTTTTTTTTTTTATTATTTAAACAATCCTTCGGAAATGTCCAAGGCAAACATCATCTTAGTGAGCAAACGCCCGACTGGTGAACAATTTTTCTGGGCGATTCTTTTAAACTAATTCTGAAAATTCATGGAAACTGCCGGTATGGCGAGGCATCTTTTTCAAAAAAAAAAAAGGCCCGTCTCGTCTCAATTAAAAACTTACTGTGCCTTCATCAATCACCAATTGTTTGAATTTTTGCACAAATTCGTTGGCCGTTAGTTCATACATTTACGAAAAACTATCGGAACACCTCATGGGCCGCGGGATGAATGATAAGGACGCTGTATAGTCACCGATCTAGAATACGCTCATAGATACCTATGGTAGAGGTTCCTCTTAGCCAATGGGATGCCAGAATGATGCACAAACACCGATCTAGTATTTACGCTCGTAGATACCTATGGTAGGAAATAGCCATAGCCGAAAGTATGTTGTGTTCTGTAATGTATTTTTACCTTTCGTATCTAGAAATTTCTTTCGTAACAAGAGGCAATATTTTCCCGTTGAGGCGTTTCGTAACTCGAAAATTTCGTATGAAGAGACGTTCGTAAGTAGAGGTTCCACTGTATAATAACACTAATTGCTGCAAAACGGAAACAGATAGAAATATACTTTTTTTTTCTGATGAGAGAAGAGACTCTAAACTTTCTTTTGGTATGTTCCGTCTTTTTGTAGCAATAGAACACAATATTCAGTGGGCCTTGCAAAATCAGTTAACTCATTTGCTCCCAAAAACGTATAAATACGTTCTATTTGAAAGAGATTATTATAATTTTTTTTTAATGCTAGACTACAGAAGGCTTTGATGCAGCCTCTCAACTGCTAAGAATGGGTGAAAAAAATGTAATTACGAAAACGGCCAGCAGGTGGCAGCAGAGTATAAGAGATCAACCAGATTTGTGAATAATGATGAAACTTAGCTATATTCTAATGCTAATTGCTGCAAAACAGAAACAGAAAAAAAAATACACTTTTTTTCTCCATGTTTTTTTATAGCAATATAACATGATATTCTGTGGGCCTTGCAAAATCAGTCAAAATCCAGTAAAACCGGGAGCGAAGGGCATTGCTTCAGTGAAAATAGCTGGGAGTGAACGACTTCGAGTAGATCCTGGATAATGCTCCTCCTAACTTGGGCACACACAGACGTACGATCAGGAGTAGAAGGTGGTCTCCAAGTGCCCACTCCGCCGCAGCCAATTCTATATCCTCCGCACATGCCGGTCTTCTTACAGTTCTTTATAAATGTACTTTGCATGGCCTGTATCCTGCATCTACATGCCTTGGATACCGTTTGCCTCTCTGCGTGCTGAAATAAAATGGAATTGGGAACAGCTTCCAGTGGATAGCAAACAAGTTGGCTGTGATCCCTCCCACGACATCCGACTATGAAAATACCCCATCAAGTTGAATAACTCGACCACATAAGCAGCCCACATTATGATAAATGCAAATACATGATATTGCTATCCTGGATTTCTGGCTACACAGCGCCAATAGTGTGCACTGAACTTCCTGTACTTGTAATACAAAGTCAGCCATTAAAGGGTGCACTATGGTGTATCCTGTTCAAAGATGTGTAAAGGGGAATGGTGAACGTAAGTTAAAAATTCCTCATTTCACACTCTTTTTGTCCTTAGGAGGGATCTACCTTCAAGGGTATATGGTGCGAGAACAGCATTTTGGAAGCAAGAAATCCATCATTGAGCTGAAACCACCATCGGATGAGTTTAAGACTTTCTACTTCTGTGCAGACAATCCCAATGACAACAAACGGTAGGAGACTTTGCATTCTTATTTGATTTTACTAAATGTGCCGCCAGTGATGTTACTTTTCTCACTGAATACAGATCTTTAGCATGGCATTTTTGGACTCCTTTTGATCCTACCTGTAATATTGTTTGGAATAAATAGAATACAGTACATTATTTTCGATGCCTATAGTCAGCAGACATTTAGCATTTTTTTTTTTTTTGTGAAAATAAAATAATAGTGATTGTTTTTGTGTGTGTGTTTTTAACAGATGGATTATTGCTTTTAAAACATCAATTAACAAGTGGCTGCCTTTACATCAAGCCCTTCAGAATGACATGAGTCAACCACCAGAAGCTACTAGAATGTAAAGCAAATAAATTCAAGCAGGTAACTGCTGTTAAAAAAAAACAAAACTAAATATCTTAATGTTAGAATGCATTGCAGAGCATTTGTTAATCAAATTCACTTTGATCAGAAACCTCATGTTAATTACAACAACAACAATAATAATAATAATAATAATAATAATAATAATAATAATAATAATAATAATAAAGACCCTGCGAAGCCATTTTTGTAGTTTGTTCATACATATGCAGTATCTCACAAAAGTGTGTCCATCCTTCATATTTCTTCAGGTATTTACTGTATATATTTATCAGATATTTATCTTTTTGTGAGACAACACTATACACAAGTCAGTGCATAGCTTTTATAACAGTCTAAATTTATTCTTCTTTTTATTTTTTTATTTTTTTTATTTTAGAGGACAATAAAGCAAAGGATAAAAAATAAAATAAAAAATAAATAAAATAAAAACTTTTGCCACCAAGTTGTGAAATGCATTTATCCTCCCACCCCCTTTACATAAGTGCAGTATAATCAATGAGATCAACAGACGATTATTACTGTATAATACAGACACAGGATACTGTATTCCCAAACTTGTGTCTGATTTTGTTCCCGGTGAGTAATTGTGATTATGATATATTGCTTTTATTTTTTATTTTTATCTTTAACGCTGCTAATTGCGAGGAGATACCAAACTGATCTTCATTGTTCCTGTAATATTGACAATAAAGTTATATTTTCTGTATGATGTAATGTTTTTTGTTTTTTTTACATTCAGAAGTTGGGAAAGAGACTCCTCATTTCTGCATTAGTTTGTTTTCCTGTTTTGTTTTTTACATGCATGTGAATGTCAAAACTGTTGCTATCTAGTTACGATCTCTAGTGTTAACATTGCTTAGTTTCTGTGCCGATATTGTACTGTATTGTACTTTCTACTTAAAAAAAAACAACTAACAAACACTATTGTATGTGAAGTATGATTTCTTAATAAATTGTACAATAAGATCGAAGTGTTCATGCAGCATGGGTCTCTCTTCATTGTGTTCCAAATTATTAGGATTATTTATTATTATAATTTTAATTATAATTAATATAATAATAATAATAATAATAATAATTATAAATATTATTATTATTATTATTTTTTGTGTTTATTTTCCTAAATACTTAATGAACATTTTTCTTTAAGTGTTTCGACTGAAGGTGCTGCTGAAATTAAAGAGTTTTAAGGACATTTGCCAAATCAGTGCTAAATACTAGCAGTATAGACAAGTATGTTTTTTCAGGGCAGATACTGATTATTAGAAGTCAAGAGGGTCGACAACCAATATTTATATTCTTTTAAGTAACAGAGGGTATTTGTGTAAAAGCAAAAAAAATAATAATAATAAAATACAAACTCCAACTCTTAACTGTCTTCAAATGCCGTTAGTATATACAGGGTCAGGCAAAATTATCTGACACATTTGTAGGTTAAATAAAAGACAAATAAAGAAACAAAAATGCGTTTTTATTTTAGAAAAGCACGTATAATGCCATTTTTTTTCCCATATAATGCCTTTTTGTTTTGTTCCTGTATAGTGTCATTATTTTTTGTTTCTTTTTCAGTTGATGCCATGAATTGGACTGGTGTACATCGCGCTGAAACAGAATGGTACAGAGCATCTCTAGTGTCAGGGTCTGAATTTTTTATTATTTTTTTTTTGCTAATCTGTACCCACAGTTTAGTAACTGGAGCCACAGTTTAACAATCTGTACCCACAGTTTACTAATCTGTACCCACACGGTTTACTAAACCGTACACACGGTTTAGCACTTCTGTGGCGTTATGTAATACGCATGCGCATGCAACGTTCGAGTGGTTGCTTGACAGCAGTATTAGCAGCGAACGGCTGCTTTTTTTCATTTTTTATCTTAAACTGTAGACTTTTGGCAGCTTAACGATGCATTCGGATGAATGGATGACGGAAAGATGAAGTTTCTTTAGCCAAGTATTAATTGCGGAGCACAACAAAATACGTCTGCATTTCAACAGCCTTCAGCCTTAACACGGAAGTAAAAGAAAGAAAGAAGAAAAGTGTTCGAGCGCCTCACAGTGGCACAAGCGCAACATTACACATCAACCGAATACATAAATCTAGTTTAAGATAAAAAGAAGCAGCCGTTCGCTGCTGTCAAGCAACCACTCGAACGTTGCGTGCGCATGCGTATTACATAACACCACAGAAGAGCTAAACCGTGGGTACGGTTTACTAAACTGTGGGTACAGATTAGTAAACTGTGGGTACAGATTAGCAAAAAAAATAAAATAAAATCAGACCCTGACACCAGAGGGGCTCCGTAGCATGGCATATGTGCTTTTCGAAAAATAAAAACACTTTTTTGTTACTTTTTTGTTTCTTTGTCTTTTATTAAACCTACAAATGTGTCAGATCATTTTGCCTGACCTTGTGGTATGTTTATTGAAAAACGTTTTTTTTTCTTGCAAAATGTTGAAGGTTTTGTTTTTTTGTTTTTTAAGACCATTGTTTTATAATTTAAACAAAAAGTTCAGGGAGTTCCCAGCCAGTAGCACGTCTATACTTTGTTTTGGTATTTTCACAGACACGTGGAGCTTGGCGTAGTTTAACACGGGTGTTTTGCGCCCTTGTGGGTGTGAACAATCCTGAGTTAATTTGCCGCAAAAAGAAGAGGCTCTGCTCATTGGCTTTAAAATCGCTAAATTGCATCTGTATTGTCTAGGAATATAGATCCCTAAATGTCTTCATTCTTATTCTATTTCACTTTTTCTTTTATTACAACCCCCTTTGTCAATAACTATTGACTGCTTTATAATCTCATAAGTCAGGAGTATCAAGCAAAACACATGACTACCAGTTTCCCTGTCATCTTAGATTGCAATAAGCTTTAATCAGTACTGTAACAGTCATTGGTTAACATCAAGTGGACAGTACGTGTGATTGGTGAGCGGAAACAGTCACGTGAGAGAAGAGGTGAGTTTATATACAGTACACAAGCACACTTTGGTTTTGTACACCCTTTGAATGTGTTGTAGCTTGTTAATCAACATAATAAATAAATATTTCATGACTTATATTGCATATCACATCCCACACTGGAGATGATCTGTTATGGGACAAAATAATTGACTGACTGCTTCATTTCAAAGCAAAACAATCAAAATATGCGCGCACACAAATACGGTACACAAAAACCTCAAAAGGTGTACAAATATTTATTTTTTTCTCCAGGACTGCAGGTGTCCCTATGGCTTGCTAACATGAAATAAAGCAGCAAAGTGTGCGATCTGGTGCTGAAACACACACACAAAATCACGACTGTTTTTGACTGTAGTGCCATCAGGGACAGAAAACATGTTATGTGAATGTTTTAAACAAACAAACAAACACACTCATAAAAACATACATAATTGACACTGCGCTTTGCCAGTGACAAATAATGCACATAAAACAATGTATTTCCCCACCATATTTGCAAGCAAAGCACTAAGTACTTAAACAGATATACAGAGTTTGAAGTGAGTTTCCACTTAAATGTGCCTGATTTTGATCATCTCCAGCATGTGAAATTGGTCCAGTCTGGTCCTGTACCATTCGTACGATGGATTTTCACTGTGCGGAATGAAGGAGTGGTGTCACTTTTGCTCAGTGCAACCACTCAAGTGAGGATTCAGCAATCTGGTTTAAATTGATTTTTTTTTTTTTATATTGCAAAGAATAAACAAGACTGAGGTGATCTGCTGACTATTCATCACTCCCTGCTTGACTAAGATTAAAAAAAATAAAAAAAACACTTGCAAGCTGAAGCAAAAACATCCACAACATTGTGACTTTCACAATCTAATGAGATTCAATGCTAAAAATTCTGCTTTTGCACAGATAATAATGTTGAGTTTAGCATTTGTGCGGGTAATATTTCCTGCTGCACATGCGTTGGACATAAAAACTGGCACATCTTCATTTTCGTGCTGGGGTAAGTCTAGTTTACCGTGATTGGGAATTTGGAAGACTATTACACGTCCCCGGCGTACCTGAAAATTTGGTGACAAAATGTAGACTATAATTAGACCAGCTAAATGCAGGTCTAAGTTGTGGCGCAGTTGGTGTAACTTGATTGCAGGATTTGATCAAAGTGGAGGCAGAAATATGCTGAGCTCCGACGTCATGGGTAGTGGTGCATGTCAACGTATTTCATTTCATACTAGTTTGTGGCCTGCAGAATAAACGACTCAAGGCTATACAGCAGGAATGTCCAAACTTTTTCCTCTGAGGGCCACATCCAGAAAAATCGAAGGATGCAAGGGCCGCTTTAAAAGTTTTCAACTTTACTTCATTAAATTGCGCCATAATCAGTCAAGCAATTGTCTATTGTTTATATATTACAGTTAGTTTGAAAACATACATTGTAAAATGAGATGAGATTAATATTATAAACATTTTTAAAGCAGTTAATTAATTACACAATTCGGCGAAACAATATTTGCACCTAAAAATTAATTACCAACTATTCACCTAGTGTTAGGAAGATAAATGTTCCAATTTTTCTTGTAAATAGTTCAATTGTATCTTTTCATAGAAAATCTAAAATGAATTAATTAGTAATGGTAGTCTCCACAAACTGTACAAATAGAGTTTTATTTTTATTTTTATTTTTTATCATATGCGGCGGGCTACTGAAAAATGGTTGGCGGGCCCGTATACAACTAAAGGTCAATAAGTAGGTGGGCCATAGTTTGGACACCTCTGCTATACAGCATACATACATGCAGACCTCTTCCACGATTCCTCCAAGGAATAATATATGGTGTTCAAAAAACTAAAAAATTCCCCCAATCTTTTATTATAACGCTCCACGCTAATGGCAAGTGAAAAAAATGTGTACTTTGTCTATCAGGGGTCCATTTCACAAAGCAGATTCAACAAACACTGACATTTAACCTGAACTGTGAGTTGACCAACCCGAGATAGGAAACTGCGTTTTTGGTCCCAGGACAGCTGATTTGCGTTAGTTTGATCAACGCAGAGTAGTTTCACCTGCCGTTACCACCACACGAAAAAGACCGTATCAATGGAGCCTCAATTTGACGAGTCACCATGGCAACGTATTGCAATATATTATGCTGCCACAATATCGTTGTTGTCATGGCCACGATATTTAAAAGCTACACATCTGTTAAAAAAAAAAAGTCAGGTTGATATCCATTTGTGCAGTTCTAGCATCCTCTGGTGGCTAGTTTTTTAGTGCAGTTTCATTAGGGATGTTTTGGCCCTTTCTATGTTTAAAATCACTAATTGTCAGGTTAAGGGGATTGTAATATGCCTGTGAAGTGAGTCAATATGTGGACGAACTCAATGAGTGCTTGCATTAGGTGAGTAAATGCCTCAATATTAAACGTTATTAGAGATTGGAGGTTGTTTATATGTATATATGTTTTTGTTATGTACAAAAGCACAATATTATGATTTTTGTATGAGCTCTTTTTTTTTTTTTACAATATTGTGACCTTTTTTAAATATCACCAACCTCCCCACAATATCGTGATAATTATCGTATCGTGAGCTTCATATCGTGATATCGTATCGTGATATTTGGATATCATTACATCCCTAATGTTTAATGTTCATTAAACTTATTAATTATTATTATTATTATTATTATTATATTCACTTGAATTAAGTTAATCCAAAATGAATACAAAGTTTAATGAACTCATAATGAATTAAACTTAATATATTCACTGGATTAATTTAATTCAATCATGTGTTACCAATTGAAGCAATTTTATTAAGTTGGTCAACAATTCAATTTGTAATCTTAACTTGGTTCAACAATTCTCTTTTTAGAGTGCACCTTCATCAACGGGACCATTGTCAAAAGAACATGTGCCAAGTTTGTGGGGAAAAAAAGTGGACTTTTAATATAGGCCTATTGACTTTTTTTTTTTTTTTTTTTTTAACAGACGGAAGAACTATGTTACGCCAAAACTCGCCAGCTGACTGAATGAATAAGGAAACGAAATGTCATGTGTGACTGAAAGGAGGCGGAGAAAAAGAGAAACTCGAGGATCATTGTGATACACCAGCTACCGACCAGGTTAGGTTCATTGAATCTGTTACTATGGTAACTGACCAAAAGCTTAAATGAGCTCTTTTTATGAAACAAGCTAGAGTTACCTCTCTTTCTCTGGTTTCAGTTAACTCGCTTTCTGAAACAGAACAAGCGGAGTTTCCTGCATTTGCGGGTTCTCTCTCACTAAACCTAATTTAGGAAATGGACCCCAGGTTAGCAACGTTAACACACAGGCTAGTGAATAGGCATGCTAGTCTCCGCATTACTTAAATTGTGTTCAACATTTGCTGGCCTAACGACGTGTTCACGTTGACATGCTTGTATTCCCCAACAAGGACCAGTAAACTGCCACCATTTTTGTTAATATGACAAGTACATGGAATGTAAAGAATTTAAGTTTCAAAGTCAGAATGGATAAGCATGATTAAAAAGTAGACAAATAAATATTTAATGGATTTGTACAGGATTGGGATTGAATCCAGGTCCAAAAAGTAAGAACCCGGAAAAAGTTTGGCTTTTTGCCCCAGGTGCTTCTACTCAACAGGTGGAGACGAGCTCGTTTACTTGGCAGTTGTGTAAAAGCACCCATGGCCATCTGTGGCCGAGTTTTTACTTTCTGGACCTGGATCAACCATCAACCCTAGTCAGCGTCATTAAAAAAAATAAATAAATACAAACATGAAAGCCTTATTATCTTTTTAAAGGCAGATTTTTGTATGCAGCTCTTGAAATCTCATTACATTGTCTAAGTGGTCAGAATGTTGAGGACGGACAATGTATGAATGTTGAATTGATTTGCCTAACAACATTCATCAGAAGTTGACATTCATATTGGGGTTTACTCCTGCCGCAGGTGTCACACACCCTTACAATAAATTATTAGCTCTTATGAATTAATTCTGATTATTGTCTGTTTGATGAAGAGGCCTTTTAATACACAACATTCAAGCAGTGATTAGTTCAATGAATTAGATCTTGAAATTTGCCTTAGTACACGGATTCTTCATAGAGTACCACAACCTCTTCAAACAAGTACATATTCAGTGGACGTGATTTCATAACACAATATTAAATGGCACAATTAACTAAAACAAATACAACTTATGTTAATTTGACAGTAGTACCCAGGGTCATATTAAAAGTAAAATCACACATCACACATGTTTTAGAGATCACATTAGGCAGTAAAACTGGCATGATTGTAATTTTAAAGCTGACACAATGTGATATGTGCATGTATCAGCTGTAATAAATACAGTAGGTAAACCAGTTATTGCTAAGATATCATTCACATTTTTTACCTCCACCGTCGCAATACAGTGCGAGTACTGAAAAGGTTCTCTTCAACGCTATGTGTTCAGTGCAGGATTTCATCCCAATTAATAAGAGAGCACGATTATCAGGCCGTCTTGTTAAAGAACCGCTTCTAATCTGGAAATAGGCACCCAGATATCCCCCTACCACTGTGAAAGACGCCAACATGATGTCATCTTGTGTGCTTTTAAGTTTTGTTGCGAGTGAACATGCGCTCTCCCCGCAGGGTGAGGTGCTGCAGTTGGTACTGCAACACCTCCGTGTCTGATGACTCTTTGAGAGTGATTTTGTCGAGGTTAAGGTAGTCCAAAGACTTGGACTGGGTCCTAGTCTTGCCTTTAAGCCGACACAGGGGCAGTGGTGCGTGCACCCCCCTCCCATGTTCCCCTGCAGTCATGGACCTGAGGAAGGTGTCACTCGAGCTGGGCATGCGCCTCCTTCTCCGACCGTTAGCGGTAGGAATGTCATAAGGCTGGTAGGAGCGATTTTTGGCTTTAAAGATTCTTGAGGACCGGTGGATGCCCACCTCTAAAGATTTAGACACACCGCCGGGCTGGATGGGGCTGGGCACAGCCTCCGATGGCGAGCTCTTCTCTGGGGAGTTTTCTGACCATTTGTGGGCCAGTTTGAGCAGCTCCCCACCAGTTGTGAAGCCCACCAGATAGTTTGAGTCCATGTGGAGGATCTGGTATCCTGCTACGGTACCTCTGATGGGGGAGCACGGTGTGCTGGCGCAACGAGGTCTTTCTGCCTCCGCTTTCAACGTGGCTTTGATCTCAGCTGCAGGTAGAATGGAAACATGAGCCCTCGACACTCCACTGAGATCCACCTCCATCTTTACAGACCTGTACTGGTGGTGGAAACGGAGACAAATAGAATTGACATATTCAGGAAACTAGACTACATGGGAACACCAACCAAAAAGAGAAACGGTTCTATAACTTTGTTCACTTTTCAAAGAGGTCTTGCAGGAGCCGCATGAAAGAAGAGAACGGCCAGCAGGTGGCAGCAGAGTATAACAGGTCAACCAGAGCCATGTTGCAACAACCTCTTATCGCCATTGTTTTCACCAGGAATGTGAATATTGATGAAACTTAAAGCTATATTCTCATGCTAACTGATGCAAAATGCAAACAGATACAAATGTACTTTTTATTCCTGATGAAAGAAGAGACTCAAATGTTTCTGTTGGTAGGTTCCATGTTTTTACAGCAATAGAACACAGTATTGTGTGGGCCTTGCATAATCAGTCAAAATCCAGTAAAACAGCCGCGAGCAAAGGATGTGAAAATGGCTGCCAGTGAATGACTTAATAAGTGTCTGTATGCTATGCTACGCCATAACATCAACCAGGAGAAGTGGCCTATAAGGTTAAAAATATATTGATATAATATCAGTAATTGTATTTGTTTATTTTCACATTACAGACCTGAGTTTTAATTTTGACTTTTAAATTTTCTCAAATTACATTACAGTAGTTCTAGACAAGGAAATATAGTTTATAAACAATGTGAATTTAATAGAGCTGGGTAGGGGTGTTAAAAAAAATCGATTCGGCGATATATCGCGATACTACATCGCGCGATTCTCGAATCGATTCAATAATCGGCAGAATCGATTATTTTTTTTTTTTTTTTTTTTTTTTTAGGATTCACACCTTGAGCATGGAAGAATGTTATATGAACGGAACATTAAGCCTTAATATTTTATTTTAATGCTGTTCAAACATGAAACAGATTACAACCTCTATAAGACTGAAATTTCAGATAAATAAATAATACATTTTCATATAAATCTTACACTCTACAAGCTTACTGATTAGTATTTTCTAAATTTGAATGAAAAAAAATCGCAACAATCGACTTATAAATTCGTATCGGGATTAATCGGTATCGAATCGAATCGTGACCTGTGAATCGTGATACGAATCGAATCGTCAGGTACTAGGCAATTCACACCCCTAGAGCTGGGTATCGATTCTAATTTCCTCAATCGATTCAATTTCGATTCACAAGAGTTCAGTTAAATTCGATTTTTTTTTCTATTCAATTTGATTCACTTCACTTCATTTCCATCCATCCATTTTCATGACCGCTTATTCCTCACAAGGGTCGCGGGGGGAGCTGGCGCCCATCTCAGCTGGCTCTGGGCAGTGGGCGGGGGTCACCCTAGACTGGTTGCCAGCCAATCGCAGGGCACACAGAGATGAACAACCATCCACACTCACAACCACCACTTCACTTCAGGCCGATATTAATTAATTATGGAACATTAATTGTTTTTAAATATCTAGTATGTGATAAAAACTCCCCAAACATTAAATTCCAAATTAAATTTTGCTGAGACAGCAACTGGTTAAATGATACAGTTTATGAATGAAAGTAGCATGTGGCACGGTGGCTGACTGGTTAGCACGTCCGCCTCAGTGCAGAGGACGTGAGATCGAGTCAGGGCTTTGGCCTTCCTGGGTGGAGTTTGCATGTTCTCCCCGTGCCTGCGTGGGTTTTCTCCGGGTACTACGGTTTCCTCCCACACTCCAAAGACATGCATAGCAGGTTAATTGGACACTAGGTGTGATTGTGAGTATGGTTGCTTGTTTGTCTGTGTGCCCTGGATTGGCAACCAGTTCAGGGTGTACCCTGTTATACTGGCCCAAGACAGCTGGGATAGGCTCCAGCACCCCCGTGAGCCTTGTGAGGAATATGTGGTTAATTTAAACCATCCAAGCGTTTTTTAACCTGCCCCATAAAAAAAATAATAATAAAAAAATAAAAAATAATAATAAAAACTGAGAATCATTCGGAACCGGAATCAGAATTGTTCAAAACAGTGAAAGGCACACCAATTGCATGCTTTTCCAGTAGATGATAAAAGGTCCATGATTAACCTGTGTATGAATAGGTGGACATTTTAGTTATATGTTGGGGTGGTATGATATTTTTTTTCTGATGTTGTAACCAAACTCCATCTATAGAACAGGGTGCATTGTTGAACATGTGTTAAACATGGCAATTGCTATATGTTGTGATCTAGTACTGTATTACCTAGCTAATCCATCCGCAGTACTATATTCTGGTTCAGCTTTGCAACATAACAAGGTCTTCATGTAAAAGCAGGAGGCATCCGTCGAGCTGTTGGCATGGTTGCATTGTTGCAAACCAGCCTAAACCAGAGAGCGAGACGGCTGAAAACTGCAGAGGCACGTCATGGCGCGGCGTAGTCAGCAATTGGACAGGGCCAAACCCGTGAGAAGACAAGACCGAACAAGTGCCTACACAATAATCATTATGCAAATGACACAGCAACACAGTACCATAAAATCCGAATACAAGGCGGATATATCACGTTTACATGTACGTGCTGCTGGACAAATACAAGGCCCAGTCAGGCCCTTTGCTGCCATTTGCCACAATATACTGTATTCAAACATAAACGTAGCGAATTATTAACCTTGCTTATCATTGACGGTTTCGTAAAGGTAATTATGTAATGCAAATGTAGTGTGAAATGACAGCAGAGTCGCATTTGAGCCGCGTTTACTCGATAGTAATAAACTCCATTCCTGTCATTTTCGCTGTTTTATCTCCGTCCTAAAACGCAGCGCAATGGGTGGGGAAAGGAGACGTGAGAAACTGAAAGGTAATTCAACAAAATAAAGAACCAACCTGTTCGCCAGCAGCAAGTAGGATGCAGCCTCTCCCTCTGGCCTTCGCTCCCGCAGTCACCCGCAACAAGAGGAGCACTTCCTGTTTGGATTCATCACAACAAAGCTCCCATCGTGAGCAAGTGAATGCGAGGAAGCATTCGTTTGCACTAATGTCGTGCGACGATATTAAATATTTTGGCACACCTTTTTTTTTTATTTAGTTTATTTTATACATATATAATTGTCATTATATAATATTATAACATTATAATATATAATATACAATATATAATAAAATATTCTTAGTAGTAGTATTATTATTATTATTATTATTATTATTATTATTGCTGTTGTTGTTGTTGTTGTTGTCGTCATTGTTATTGTTGCACTAAATATAATCAGTTACCGTATGTCACAATACAGAATTTCAGTTCAACTTAATGGAGAAAATGTGTACAACTCTAATCCTCAACACACAACAATGTTTGTACATAATGACAGACACGGTAAAACCTTAGCACATATTTGTAGGCTAGATTTTATTTTACATATTTATACAGTACAGGCCAAAGGTTTGGACACGCTTTCATATTGAATGCATTTGTTTTATTCTCATGTAGATTCTTACTAAAGGCATCAAAGCTATATAGCCTATTTATGAACTGATGTGGAGTTATGTACTTAACAAAAAAAGGTGAAATAACTGTACACATGTTTTGTAATATAGATTCTTCAAAATAGCCATCCTTTGCTCTGGCATACTTTTGGCATTCTTACCGCTGCGAACTCCTTAAAGACTGTTGTAAAACCCTTTCAGGTGACTACCTTGTGAAGCTCATCGAGAGAATGTGTCACGGTTCCGGTGCGGGGTGGGGACCCAAATGCAGAAAAACAAAAGGAGTGAGTTGGCAAAGTTTTATTGCAATAGTGGACGGCCAGAAAGTGGTTGCAGTCCGTTGGGTGCTGGGGGCTGGTTCTGGTTGGCGAGGCGTGTGTCAAGGTCGGGGTCTGCGGGCAGGACGACAGGCTGAAAAGGAGGACGGAAATGCGAGTCAGAAAAGGTAAGTAAAAGTTGATTTCAAGGTCTAGCTGGATGTACAAACTCGTTCAGGAGTTGTGACGATCTGGCGGTGTGGTGGAGTCAGAGGCTGGCTTAAGTAGGCTGCTGATTAATTGGACACACCTGCTGCTTGACTCCAATGCACCACACCTGGAAGACACACGCACACTCAGCGGGCTCGGCCCGCAGGCCTGACAGTACCCCCTCCCCCACGAGCACCACCAGGTGCAGAACGGCCCAGGCGACCAGGATGGGCACGATGGAAGTCGCGGATCAGCGACTTGCACAGGACCTGGCGAGCAGGGATCCAGCTGCGCTCTTCCGGTCCGTAACCCTCCCAGTCTACCAAATACTGGAGGCCGCGACCGCGGCGACGAACGTCCAGGAGGCGGCGTACCGTGTAGGCGGGATGTCCATCAATTATGAGAGGAGCTGGCGGTGGCGGCACAGGTGGGGACAGAGGGCTAGATGAAACAGGTTTTATCTGAGAGACATGAAAAGTGGGGTGAACACGGAGAGAGGTTGGGATCTTGAGACGCACAGCACAGGGATTGATCACAGCCGCAATCTCAAAGGGGCCGATGAAACGAGGGGACAGCTTCTTGGATTCCGCCTTTAGCGGGAGGTTCCTCGTACTTAGCCACACCTTCTGGCCGACAGCATAGGAGGGTGCAGGAATGCGGCGACGGTTGGCGTGTACCTGTATCCTGGCAGATGACCGGAGTAAGGTGAAGCGGGCTTGCCTCCAGACCCTGGAGCATAGGCGCATGTGGCTTTGCACAGATGGAACGGAGAGGTCAGGGACCTGAGAGGGAAACAGTGGTGGTTGGTAGCCCAGAGAACATTGAAAAGGGGACAAACCTGAGGAGGCGTTGGGCAGGGAGTTATGGGCGTACTCTACCCAAGCGAGCTGAGTGCTCCATGAAGCGGGATGGGACTGTGAGATGCAGCGGAGGGTGGTCTCCAGTTGCTGATTGGTACGTTCACATTGACCATTAGTTTGTGGATGGTAACCGGACGAGAGGCTTAGGCCAATGCCTAATGCAGCACAAAAGGCCCTCCAGACCTGTGAAGTGAACTGGGGCCCCCTGTCCGACACAATGTCTGAAGGGATGCCATGTAGACGGAAGACATGTTGGACTAACTGGTCAGCGGTTTCCTTGGCAGTTGGGAGCTTGGGAAGAGCAAGAAAGTGGGCTGCTTTGGAAAATCTGTCAACAATGGTGAGAACTACTGTGTTACCTCTTGACGGCGGAAGTCCGGTAACAAAGTCCAGGGCAATGTGGGACCACGGGCGTTTGGGAATAGGAAGCGGGTGGAGCAGGCCAGAGCTAGGTTTGGAGGAGGTTTTGTTCTGGGCACATACCGTGCATGCCGAGACGAACGAGCGGGTGTCCTCCTCCATCGTGGGCCACCAAAAATTTTGGCGGAGGAAGGCCAGCGTCCTGCGGATTCCCGGGTGGCAGGTAAGTCGCGAGGAGTGAGCCCACTGTAGAACCTGGGAACGGACAGGGTCAGGGACAAACAGGCGGTTCTGCGGAGCCCGGGGGGGTACAGTCAGTCCAACCTGGGCCCTCCTCACCAGGGCTTCAATTTCCAAAGTGACAGACCCAATAAAACAGGTGGAAGGCAGGATAGGGCCGGGATCTGACCTGGTGCCCTCTGCTGCAAACTGGCGGGATAGGGCATCCGGTTTTGTGTTCTGAGACCCTGGGCGGTAGGACAGGGTGAATGCGAACCGATCAAAGAATAAGGCCCACCTGGCTTGACGTGAGCTTAGTCTCTTAGCAGAGCGGATGTACTCCAGATTCTTGTGGTCTGTCCATACAACGAATGGCTGCTCGGCCCCTTCCAGGAGGTGTCTCCATTCCTCCAATGCCGCCTTCACCGCCAGGAGTTCCCGGTCACCAATTCCATAGTTCCTCTCGGCTGGAGAGAGCCTGCGGGAATAGAAAGCACACGGGTGGACCTTACCATCCTCCAGAGACCGCTGGGACAAAACCGCTCCGACCCCCACCTCCGAGGCATCCACCTCAACTATGAATTGCCTCTGCGGATCTGGATGGACAAGCACAGGAGCAGTGGTGAACATACGTTTGAGCTCGCTAAAGGCCAGGGCAGCTTCCTCAGACCACTTGAAAGGCACCACGGTGGACGTAAGGGCGGTAAGAGGAGCTGCTGCACGACTGTAGTCCTTGATGAATCGGCGATAGAAGTTGGCAAAACCAAGGAAGCGTTGCAGCTCCCTTCTGGATGTGGGTCTGGGCCATTCGGTGACTGCAGTCGTCTTGGCGGGGTCCATTTGGAGCCGTCCCTCAGCAATTACATAGCCCAGAAAGGTGGTCTTTGTTACATGGAAGTCACACTTTTCAGCTTTCACGAAAAGCTTATTTTCAAGGAGTCTCTGGAGAACTTGGCGTACGTGTTTCTTATGTTCGGAGTCAGAACTTGAGAAAATCAAGATGTCGTCAAGATATACAAAGACGAACCTCCCAATCATGTCACGCAGAACATCATTGACCAGGGCCTGGAAGACAGCGGGGGCGTTAGTTAAGCCAAAAGGCATGACCAGATATTCGTAGTGCCCTCTATGTGTGTTAAATGCTGTCTTCCATTCGTCGCCCTGCCGGATACGGACAAGATGGTAGGCCTGGCGCAAGTCCAACTTGGTAAAAATGGTGGCTCCATGAAGAGGTGAGAATGCGGAGTCCATCAGGGGCAGGGGATATTTGTTCTTTATGGTGATGTCATTCAGACCACGATAGTCTACACAAGGGCGGAGCGTCTTGTCTTTCTTGTCCACAAAGAAAAACCCAGCTCCCACTGGTGACGAGGAGGGCCGGATAATACCTGCTGCCAGTGATTCGTTGATATAGGAATCTGCTGCTTCTCTCTCCGGCCGTGAAATGTTGTAAAGCCGGCTTCGTGGAAGTGGCGCTCCGGGCTGGAGGTCGATAGCGCAGTCGTATGGTCGGTGAGGGGGCAGAGAGGAAGCATGGTGTTTGCTGAAGACCAATGCAAGGTCGTGATAATCAGCAGGGACGCCGGACAGGTCGGGTGGTTCTTGTTGGTTTTGGCCACTGGGTGGCACAACAGCAGACAGCAAGCAATTTCCATGGCAGTAATTGCTCCAAGAAATGATGTTGGGCACTGTCCAGTCAATATGTGGGTTGTGGAGCTTGAGCCATGGCATGCCCAACACTATGGGAACTTGGAGGGAGTCAAATACATGTAAACTGATTACCTCTTGGTGATTACTCGAGAGCTTGAGTACAACTGGTACTGTTTGTTGTCTGACATGGGAGATCAGTGCACCGTTTAGGGCTGTGGCATCCAAAGGAGTGGTCAAGGTTTGCAGGTCTATAGCCATTTGTTCTACCAGTCGGTGATCAATTAGGTTCTCATCGGCTCCGGAGTCTACAAGGGCAGACACGGGCAGAGACATATTACCCCAGCAGAGGGTGGCAGAGAGCATAAAACGGTTAGAAGCAGGGGAACTCATAACGGGACTCACCAATACGTTCCCCATTACTGGTGAGTCAGTCCTTTTGGCCGGGAGGGGCACTGAGAGATGTAGTGGCCGCTGGCTCCACAGTATAGGCACAGGTTAGATGAACGTCTGCGCGCCTTCTCCAAGTCCGACAGACGAGCTCGTCCCAGCTGCATAGGAACGCTGCCGGTGTCTGGGGACGGGCCCGAACCGGAAGCCGGAGCCGGTGGCATTGGAGGTGGATCAAACATGGATGGCCCGGCAATGGGCGGGAACATGGGCGGAGTCTGTGGTTTGGCATGACGCTCTCTTTTGCGCTCCCGGAGGCGACAATCAAGCTTTATGGCTAAGTCAACGAGCGAGTCGAGACAGCTCGGATCATCCCTCGAGGCCAATTCGTCCTTGATGTTTTCATTTAATGCTCCCCGGAAGACTTCCTGGAGCGCTTCATCATTAAAGTTGCTCTCAGCGGCGAGAGTCCGGAACGAAACTGAGAACTCTGCCACGCTACGAGCACCCTGTCGTAGCGACATGAGGCGTCTTGCAGCCTCCCTCCCACGGACCGGGTGGTCGAAGACCTTCCTCATTTCTTTCGTAAAGGCGGAATAGGTTGTGCAAGCAGGGGACTGTTTGTCCCACTCCGCAGTGGCCCATGCTAGAGCCGCGCCCCGGAGGCAGCCTATGAGGTAAGCTATCTTAGCGTGGTCGGAAGCATATGACAGAGGCTGCTGACTGAAGACTAGAGAACACTGGACTAGAAAGGGACGGCAAGCTCCTAAATCACCATCATAAGGGGCCGGTGTGGGCACGTACGGTTCTTTAATGACATGGGGAGGAGGTGCGGCGGGCGTGGCAGGTGTAGCTGCGGATTGTCTTTGTGTCTGAAAGGCCGCATGTTGCTGTTGGAGGGTCGTGAGGGCTTGTGAGAATTCACGTACCTGTCCAATCAAAAAGTTCAGGGCGTTGTCATGTTGGTCCAAAAGCAAGCCTTGTCCGGTCAGGGTCTGACGAACGGAATCGTTCTCTGCTGGGTCCATGGCTGGCCAGATCGTGCTGTCACGGTTCCGGTGCGGGGTGGGGACCCAAATGCAGAAAAACAAAAGGAGTGAGTTGGCAAAGTTTTATTGCAATAGTGGACGGCCAGAAAGTGGTTGCAGTCCGTTGGGTGCTGGGGGCTGGTTCTGGTTGGCGAGGCGTGTGTCAAGGTCGGGGTCTGCGGGCAGGACGACAGGCTGAAAAGGAGGACGGAAATGCGAGTCAGAAAAGGTAAGTAAAAGTTGATTTCAAGGTCTAGCTGGATGTACAAACTCGTTCAGGAGTTGTGACGATCTGGCGGTGTGGTGGAGTCAGAGGCTGGCTTAAGTAGGCTGCTGATTAATTGGACACACCTGCTGCTTGACTCCAATGCACCACACCTGGAAGACACACGCACACTCAGCGGGCTCGGCCCGCAGGCCTGACAGAATGCCAAGAATGTGCAAAAATGTAATCAGAGAAAAGGGTGGCTATTTATTTATGTATTTTATTATTTTCATTTTTTTTTAAGTATATAACTCCACATGTGTTCGTTAGTTGTCAAGTTGTCGTCATAGTTTTGATGGCTTCAGTGTTAATTTACAACTGGGTGGCAACCAGTTCAAGGTGTACCCCCGCCTATTGCCCATAGCCAGCTGAGATAGGCTCCAGCACCCCCCTCCCCCGCAACCCTTGTGAGGAGCAAGCGGTTCAGAAAATGGATGGGTGGATGGATAATTTAATACATTTGGTTTCAGCCAAACGGAACGTGCATATTATAGTGTTTCAAAGAATTGTATTTGTCTTAATATTTTCTTGTTTTGTACAAAAAATAAATAATAGCCCTAATCGTAATTTCAATTATTACCAAAACAATCGTGATTAATATTGTCTTCATAATCGAGCAGCCCGAAGTCTTATACATAATATAATTTAATATCTATGATTTAAATTATATTTTATTTCATATTTTATCTAAATTTAAACAAAAGAAACACAAAAATAAAAAAAAAAAAAAAAAAAAAACAAGCAGAAAGACTGAGAGAATATATAGGCAAAGAGTTAAGAATGACCCAGTGCAAAAGCAAGAAAATTGAATAAAGGAACGAGAAATAAATAAGAGACAGGAGGAAGCAGGACAGCTGAAATCTATCAATGACTTATCCAGCAGAGAGCAAAGTAAAGTCAGAACTTGAGCATAGGGGAAAAGTCAACAAGGCCACTGAATGTCTCTGGAAAAAAAAACAAAGATGGCGGTGTTTTGCTGGGCTTCCTCACCACCGAGTTGTCGTGTCTAGGGCCACCCCAGGGTTGAGTTTGAGTTTAAGTTTGAGTTCATGACCTGTTAAATTTGGGTTCATGACTGTGAGGTCAAGTGTCTGTTTTGAACTGATGTAACCGTAATCTGTTTTCACCTGAGAACGCTATGTGATGTTTCAACTGGTTTTATGCTATGTGATGTCATGGGCTTTGTGATGTCAACCTTTAATCCTTTACTTAGTCGCAACCAATCAAATCGATTCACTGTCTGTAGTAGCAGTCTGAGAAGTGTGTGTGTGTGTGTGTGTGTGTTTGCCGGATTATTGCTTTCTGTCCCTCTGTGCAACTCTCTTTGTTTCTCATCTAGTCAAGTTTGTTCTATGCCTCTCGATGTGAATAAATAGTTAAAACCTTATTTGTGTCTGCGCTTTGGGATCCAACCTCCAGCACATGACACTAGATGCTTTAGTGAAGGTGACCCAACACCAGAGCCTGGACTTGGAGAAGGCGTCGGACCATGGAGAGTTCTGTGGTGGCTGCTTCGGTAGTACGAGGTACCGAACCCCTTGATACGAGCTGTCCAGACGTCAGAGTTGAGCCACACTGCTGACAATAAGTCGGATTCTGTTTCAGTAAGGGTTGGATTCTACCAAGGTTACACTTTGTCACCGATTTGTGCATAAGCGTTATGGACAGAATTTTTTGGTGCCGTCAAACCGTTGAGGGAGTCTAGTTTGGTGGCCTCAGTATCACGTGTGTGCTTTTTGCAGATGATGTGGTACTGTTGACTTCATAAAGCCGCAAACTCTCACTGTAATGGTTTCCAGCAGAGTGTGAAGCGGTTGAGATGAAAATCAACACACCCAAATTTGAGACCATGGTCCTCAGTTGGAAATGGGTGTTGTACCCTCTCCAGATCGGGAATGAGATCCTGCCCCAAGTGGAGGAGTTCAAGTATCTTGCATAAATACTGCACATGATGAAAAGCTGAGTCATGAAATTTGTATGCGTAGCAAACAGATGAGTCAAAACACGTTTACGTATGGTGCAATTTTTTTTAATTCTCAAAAAGCATTACTCAAGTCACATTGATGTTTTTACAAAGGAAATCAAGAGCATTATATTAATTCCTGTTTCAAACTGTAAATATTTGCCTTCAAAGATGTAATCAACAAAACTGGACAACTATATAGGATATTTTTTAATCAGAAATCTAATGCCATCCTCTAGACTTGATTGACATTCAAGTTGAAGAAAACTTGACAAAAACGAGACAATTGATTTCTTAGCAGCCAGAACTCAGTGTTTACATCTGTATTTTCCTTGCAGGTATCTGTAATGTATTCCACTGACATATCAACATCTCGACATATTCTGATAACAAATATGATCATCCAAATCAGTCCAGTCTGTGTTGCAGTTGGAACAATGGACATAATGGACGAAGACCCTGATGATCGGACTGGACAGATCCAATGGCTTTATGAACACAAAGCCAAGGACAGAATGTAGCATGCATTTTGAACTTTGTTACCAAACTGATATATTTGCGCTTCTTCACTTCAAACTATGAGACACTGAAGGCAGCTAGCATGTTATTGTGGATTAGAAAATTTGGATAGTGAACATATGGTCCTGTTTGCATTTGCAGTTCCCTTAAGCATACCCAACAGAAAGGCACCATTGATATTTTTACACGCTACTATATACATTGATATTTTCACACACTGCTACATACTTGTGTATGGCACTTCATCTACAAGACATCAACATTTTTTTTTTTTAATTTATAAAACTCGATATTCACTACATCATTAAAATAAAAGTCTTGCTTTTCGTTTATCATTAAAAGTCTTTTTGCCGCAAATAATTTAGTAGAAAATAAAGGATAAATAGTGACTGTAATTTTTCTAAACAAGCAACTTTCTGCCCTTCTTTACACAGTTCTTGGGTCTTGTTTGGTGGTGGCACTGGATGACATGAGTTGCAAGTCACCATTTCGTGATGCTGCAGTAGTCCTACTGCTATCCTTCGCCCTCAACAGTAGGGCTTTAGCGTTCTCTATGGAAATAAATGGCGTGCGATCCCCCTTTGGATCCTCTGCGTCACTGGCCAACATGCTGTCAATACTCGACTCTTTATTATGCAGCACATGACCGTTAATAACTGATGCTTCGTTGGTGCTGTGGTTATTGATAATGTTGTTTGCATTAACTAGCTTCTCTGTGGATGCTGAGATCATGTGGCTAGCTGCAGTAGTGACTTTGACCTGGTAGCTATCGTTCTCCATGGCACAGAGCGGGCTAGGGGGTAAGCTATGTGCTTCTTGGCCATGGTTGTAATGTGCAGAGGTCCTCTTTAGTTCGTCTCGGCTTAAGGACTTGGGTGGCTGATGGGCCTTGGACAGCAGCAGGGGCCGCTCCTCCTCGGCGGAGGGGCTTAAAGCCACAGAGGGGACGGAGATGGCCTGGCTGGAAAGAGTGGCTGACATCTCTGAGGGAGGAGAGCTTGGAGTTGCAGGAGGGCTGCAGGAAACGGTAGACAGGTGAGGCAGGGTTTTCTCAGCTGATAGATGCCTAGAACACACGCACACAAAAAACACAAGAACAGATACGCATGTAAAACTGTACAATATATCGTTGCTGGCCTCATTACAATATACGTATCGATACGCAGGCGTCAGAATCGATATTGCTCGTTAACTTTAAATAGGCAGTTAACGTTTGCCTTTGCAGCGTGCATTGTACCTAAAAAATAAAAACCAGCAGCGTCTTTGAAGTTAATTGCCTTCAATTAACTCATTCACTGCCTTTGACAAGTATACTTGTCAATTGTATTATTTAGAGCGGTGCTAAATGGGGGCGAATCTGAGCATGCTCCACTGTAAATATCAAACTTGGAAACAACTTTACTGATGCCCAACCACCGGTAGATGACATCATTGCCCCATTTTATAGGAAATAAACACAGTTTCAGAGTCCATGGGAGAAATGGCTGTATTTTGGCAAACCTACATTTTTCTGCTGTCAATTATAAAAGAACGGGACGGGACAAAAAGTAGGGAGTCTATTCTGTTATTTGGTAGATTCGGTTTATATATAATTATTGAATGTAATATCACGTGAGTATTGGAAATGTAAAAATTTTCTATAATGACTGGCAGTGAATTTAATGCAAAAATAGCTCACCAGTGATTGGACACTGTGTTGCGAAGGAAAATTAAAGCAGAGGAGGAATATCATCATTTATTAACTTATAAACTTAACATAGCATGTGTCTTAATTAGTGTTGTTCCGATACCGATACTAGTATCGGCAGAGGTGCCGATACTGCATTAAAACAGTGGTATTGGTATCTGTGACTACTCACAAGTAACATGCCGATACCATTAATTCCAAAGCTAATATAGGATTTTGGATGCAGCATCTTGTGTCTTGCTTGTGCACGACATTCACTGATGTGTGATGTGTTCACTGCATGCCGATCTAAGATATCCTATTGGCCCTTGAATGCTCTGAACCAATGGCAGGACAGCTTTTTCATGTTGAGGAAAAAAAACCTTAGGTATCGGTACCGATACTGCAAAGCTGTGTATCGGAATCGGTATCGGGAGCCAAAAAACTGTATCAGAACAACACTAGTCTTAATGTACTAATTTTCCTATATTTTGTTTAAAAAACGAAATAGAATGTGTTACATGAAAAAACTGCTGTTTTTATTTCCCCAAATATTTCAAATAAGCACATTTTAGAGCTGTAATTTTAATACTTTGATATTTTTGCTCATATCGGCTCATGCCTATTAATAAATTTTCCCGGTGTGTCTGTGAAAACTGCTCCTTGCTCTGCAGTGCGTGCACATTGAAACCAGGCATGCTGCTTGGTGGTAAACCAGAAGAACTGATAACAAAAATGTTTTTGTCAGGCAGCATAACAAACATATCCTTTAGGTATACATATGACTGCTATTATCAAGTAAATTAATGTAGTATATCGGGATACGTATCGCCTTGAAAATCAAGTATTGGGATACAGATGTATCGTGATACGTATCGTATCGTGAGGTGGGCAGCAATACCCGGCCCTAATTTACACTAAGATAAGAAGTAGTCGAACCGGCACTTATAATACTAAGGAGCGGTCAATAAGAGGTAGGGATGTAACGATATCCAAATTTCCCGATACAATATTACCACGATATGAAGATCACAATACGATAATTATCACGACATTGTGGGGAGGAGCGATATTTAAAAGAAGATCACAATATTGTAATAAAATGAGCTCATACTTAAAAAACAACAACAACAACACAATATTGTGCTTTTGTACATAACAACAATGTTATAATAATAATAATAATAATAATAATAATAATAATAATTATTATTATTATTATTATTATTATTATTTTGTTGTTGTTGTTGTTGTTGTTGTTGTTAAAACTCATTCACTGCCTTTGACAAGTATACTTGTCAATTGTATTTTTTAGAGCGGTGCTAAATGGGGGCGAATCTGAGCATGCTCCACTGTAAATATCAAACTTGGAAACAACTTTACTGATGCCCAACCACCGGTAGATGACATCATAGCCCCATTTTATAGGAAATAAACACAGTTTCAGAGTCCATGGGAGAAATGGCTGTATTTTGGCAAACCTACATTTTTCTGCTGTCAATTATAAAAGAACGGGACGGGACAAAAAGTAGGGAGTCTATTCTGTTATTTGGTAGATTCGGTTTATATATAATTATTGAATGGAATATCACGCGAGTATTGGAAATGTAAAAATTTTCTATAATGACTGGCAGTGAATGAGTTAATGTACGCACACATTGAGTTTCTCCACATACTGACTTTATCCCTTCATCTGACAATTAGTGTAGATTTTCAGCATAGAAGGGACAAAGCATCCCTAATGAAAATTAAATTGCACTAAAAAACTAGCCACCAGAGGGTGCTAGAACTGCACAAAAGGAAATCAACCTGACTTTTTTAGAGAAAGGGCTAGCGCATTTAGCGGCAGCGGCATGTGTCGTGGCATCGGTGATGTCACTTCCGCTTATGCCGCGGCACCAGCGACTTCACTTCTGCGTATGCCGCGGCATCACGTACGTCACTTCCGCTTATGCTGCGGCATCGGTGGTTGCCGTTGCCTTTCCTCTTTCCCTCGGGACATGTCCATTCGACTTGGTACCGCTGCCATTACTCATTGTATGCATTTATAAATGGATTTTTTTGTTTTGTTTTCTGTGTGTTTACGAGGCTTTTTGTGTGTGTTTGTTTTGTTTAGTCAATTTGCTAAACACTTCACTTCCTTATTTAGATTTTTTTTATTTATTTTTTTTTATTTAAGTGCTCTGGAAATAAAGTTGAATTGAGGTATTCTGATTTTCTTCAACAGAAAGCGCACTCCGTCATTAGCAATCACTTCCGTAGACCGGTCCATATATGGAATGGTGCCAGGGAGATGCCACAATGACGGCTAGTCCGCCATTGTGACACGGCTCAATATACTGAGCTGCATATA
The DNA here is from genome assembly GCF_051991245.1 of Festucalex cinctus. Taxonomy (NCBI): domain Eukaryota; kingdom Metazoa; phylum Chordata; class Actinopteri; order Syngnathiformes; family Syngnathidae; genus Festucalex; species Festucalex cinctus. Next base: position 7,701,125 of record NC_135425.1, on the reverse strand, counting down.
ATACTGGATAGCCGAAAAACTTTTTTTTGTTTTTTTTTTATACGCTTTATTGAACCTACTGTTGCAAACCTACAGTAATATCAACAAGACAATCAAACCAAGCCGATAAACCTTTCACGCCGGCGCAAGCCGTTGAAGCCACAGAGCTGTCAGCTATCCAGTATTACATACAGATCAGTGGCCCAGCGAGATGCCACAATGGCGGCTGCACCTCGTCCGCCATTGTGACACAGCTCACCAGTTGCCACAATGGCCGACAGGAATAGGACCATATTTGGATGCCAAAGTGTTTTGTTTTTTTAAATCAATATTTATTGTACAAATGTTTCAAACATACACATCTATATGAAAAATAAATATATACGAGTACGATACGTTACGAAAAATGTTAATGCTGTAGAAATATATTAGATAGATAGATCATGGGGTCTCTCTCTCTCTCTGGCAATCTCTTTCTCTCTCTCGTGTGCATAATGTGACCAATGATGTCCTGTTTGAGTATTTGTAATTTTCAGTGTTCAGTAAATTGTTTGAAAACGTATCTCATCCATATCGTACGATATCTGTTTATAAATGTCTGTCATTGCATGTCATTCCTGTGTAAGTCACAGGATGTCGCTGTTGCATTCGACATGCTGCCATCGCGCAACAGAGTGCATTACTTGTCTCATCTTGGCTGTTGTATTGTATTGCATTCTGTGTTCAATAATAATAAACCACCTAACACTGAAAGTCATTTGATAGCTAATACTTTATTTAACTAATCAAAAATTATATGGAACCGATCATTTTTTTCTGTGGAACCGAATTTTTGATTGATATGGATGAGATACGTTTTCAAACAATTTTAATTTTTCGTAACGTATCGCACATGTATATATTTATTTTTCATATCGATGTGTATGTTTGAAACATTTGTACAATAAAGATTGATTTAAGAAAAAAAAAAAACACTTTGGCATGTGAGCTGTGTCACAATGGCGGACGAGGCGCAGCCGCCATTGTGGCATCTCGCTGGGCCACTGATCTGTATGTAATACTGGACAGCTGACAGCTCTGTGGCTTCAACGGCTTGCGCCGGCGTGAAAGGTTTATCGGCTTGGTTTGATTGTCTTGTTGATATTACTGTAGGTTTGCAACAGTTGGTTCAATAAAGCGTATAAAAAAAAAACAAAAAAAAGTTTTTCGGCTATCCAGTATTATATGCAGCTCAGTATATTGAGCCGTGTCACAATGGCGGACTAGCCGTCATTGTGGCATCTCCCTGGCACCATTCCATATATGGACCGGTCTACGGAAGTGATTGCTAATGACGGAGTGCACTTTCTGTTGAAGAAAATCAGAATACCTCAATTCAACTTTATTTCCAGAGCACTTAAATAAATAATAATTAAAAAAAAATCGAAAATAAAGGAAGTGAAGTGTTTAGCAAATTGACTAAACAAAACAAACACACACAAAAAGCCTCGTAAACACACAGAAACCAAAAAAAATAATCCATTTATAAATGCATACAATGAGTAATGGCAGCGGCACCAAGTCGAATGGAGTCGCGACTGTCCCGAGGGAAAGAGGAAAGGATGCCGCGGCATAAGCGGAAGTGACGTACGTGATGCCGCGGCATACGCGGAAATGAAGTCGCTGGTGCCGCGGCATAAGCGGAAGTGACGTCACTGATGCCACGACACATGCCGCTGCCACTAAATGCGCTAGCTCTTACTGCTTTTTTAACAGATGTGTTGCATTTAAATATTGTGAACATGACAACGACGATATTATGGCAGTTTTAAAATCACGATATCACGTTATCGCGCTTATTGTTACATCCCTATTAAGAGGTAGTGGACAGGGACTGAGCCCATAATTGACACGTCCATTCACAACATGAATTAGCTCAGGGGTGGGCAAACTTGGTCCTAGAGGGCCGGAGTCCTGCAGGTTTTGGATGTTTCCCTTCTCCAACACAGCTGATATGATCAGCTCATCAGCAAGCTCCGCATAAGCCTGATAACGATCCCGTTGATTGCAATCAGCTCTGCTGGGGCAGGGAAACATCCAAAACCTGCAAGACTCCGGCCCACCTCCAGAATTTACCCACCACTGAAACTGAACACACACTGCCTGTATGGAAGTCAAGTCAAGTCAAGTCAAGCCATGCAAGTAAATCTGAAATCATTATCATGCAGTGTTACGTGGGGAGACAATGAGAACTAAGCCCAGCACAAAGTGCACCATAGATCTGTGAGCAGAGGTAGGAAACGTACTGACATTCTCTACTTGAGTAAAAATACAATTGGGAAAAGTAAAATAATTAATCAAGTACAAAAGTGCAGGCTCTGAAATGTACTTGATGAGTAAAAGTAAAAAAAAAGTATTTTTACCGTGTGTTCTCCTAAGTCAATTTGAATATCTTCTGTAGTGTCGGCTAGGGATGTCACGATAAGGGCAATATCGTGATATTGTGATATTAAAACTGCCACAATATCGTCGTTGTCATGTTCACAATATTTAAAAGGAATACATCTGTTAAAAAATTCAGGTTGATTTCCATTTCTAGCACCCTCTAGTGGCTAGTTTATTAGTGCAATTTAATTTTCCTTAGGGATGTTTTGGCCTTCTATGTTTAAAATCTATGCTAATTGTCAGATGAAGGGGAACCTAATTTGCTTGTGAAGCGATCAATTTGTGCTTGCATTAGCAAGTAAGTGCCTCAATATCGTTTTTAGAGATTGTAGGTGGTTTATATGCATTGATGTTAGGTACAAAAACATAATGTTGTGCTTTTTTTTTTTGTATGAGCTCTATTTTTTTACAATATTGTGATGTTTTTTAAATATTGCTAACACCCCCCACCCCCACCCCCCATCCCCAAATATTGTGATAATTATCGTATCGTGATCTTCATCTCGGGATAATATCGTATCGTAATGTTTGGATATCGTTACATCCCTCGTGGCGGCATTGCCCTCATAGTAACTGGTTGTTGTAATCTAGCCAACTGCATGTCACGTGACCACGTGTCGTATAGCCAATCACAAGCTGGGATGTAGCGGACCATGTGGAACACGTCATGTGATTGGCGGAGCCAGGAAACATTGATGCTGCTTTTTCTACCAGGTCAAGTATTTTAATCGTTTTCATGCATTTAAAAACAAGAGTAACAACTTTGTTTTGAAAATGTATCAAGTAAAATTACAGATACTCATGTTAAAATGTGATGGATAAAAGAAAAAAGTAGTCTAAAAAATAAATGCTCAGGAAAGTACAAAGTAGACACACGCACACATGCACACTAAACTTCTATATTATTTGCATTATGAAGTAAGTATTGATAGGTATATTAACACCTATGGAAGGGTGCATGAATTTTATAGCTGCATGTTTATGTCAATAGAGCAAGACCCTATAAAGTGAATTCAGAGATTTGCTTGTAAGTACATTATACATGTTTGAAGATAATTGCTGAAAATGTTCAAAACATGAGAACGTAGTATTCAGTTGTTATGGTATAATGCCCTCTTTTCATAAACCGCTGCATGTGTACTGAACATAATAACTGGCGCATCTTCATTTTCGTGTTGGGGCATGTGTAGTTTGGGAATTTGGCAAATCACGCTATGAGAGGGCATTTTCTATGACATGGCTCTGGAGCACGTGACAATTTCAAGCTAGGAAGGAGATTAGACTTTAGACTAGCTAAAAGCAGGTATAAATTGTGTGCAGTTAGCCTGGCTTTTGCACTTGACTTGCACTGGGCATGAAAATAGGGTTCATAGTGTCGATTTTAGGCGTGGCTAACATGGCGCCACTTTGGAGTCTGGCAAGAGTCGCCCCTCCCCAACTATATAAGAACTTGCAGTTAGCTAACTAGCTATTCCTACACTTTGAAAATGTTGCGTTGGGACAGTCCACTGGTGAGGCCGTTTTAGAGCACCTCATTCAAACCCACAATCTATGAACTGTGAGGCGAACGTGCTAAAGAGTTGAACACTGTGCCGCTAGGATTCTAAAATTGTATTTTTTTTCCCTTTATTTTTGGATGCTTTGACATTGAATTCTATTGTATGCTTTCTTTGGAAAGTCTTTGAATCTTTGTTGGTCTGACGCAAAGTTGAAATTAATCAGTTACCTCATATTTAAGGCACATCCCTGTTGGAGTTGGATATGTCTCTGCTCTTCTTTGAATGAGCACTTAGGTCTTTGATGCCACCAGTGGCATTCAGCCGACCCCTACGGGCTTGTGTAGCATGCTGGCTATTCTCCGTCAATGACATCATGGAGACAGAGTCAGTGTCTGACACAACACTGTTGCTCCAGTCATTACTCCAGCTGTGGAGACAGGGAGGGGGACGTTTATATGGACAGTTCTCAGACAGGCTTCTTTACAAATGACATCAGTGGCTTGGAGGTCAAATTGTAGTTTGTGTTAATGTCTATGTTTTTGTTTTTTTGTCCTTCAGTGTCTGCAGTAACTTATTTTATTTGTGAGATTTACTAATGCACCATTTCATCATTTGAACTTTTATATTAATCCTATGGATTAATTTGTTCACTGCCATTGACGGTTATACACGTCAAAGTTTGATTTTAACTGGGCTGGCAGTGAATGATTTACATCAGATTAATGGTAGTTTTGAGGACATAACACAGAATAAATCCAGCCATTCATCCATCCTTGCGTTTTACATGCACACATGGAACAAAATGTTGGTACACTTTCATAACGACGAAAACCCCCACAAGATCATTGCTATAACTTAACACGGGTGGTGGGGCATATAAAATTGTACAACTTGAACATTAACTGGCATTGGTTTAAAATGAGATCCGACAGAATGACTGAGTAAGAATCTCTCTGGTGGCATTTTATTGCACAGACTCAAGATGCACATTTGTGAATGCATCTTTTTGGGCACACTCAAACTGAAATTTGTCAAAACGCCATTTGTATGACATCATTTCATCATCAGAAGATTCGGTTCGAGCATCTCCCACTGACAGACCTTTTTCAATAAACCTATACTGTATATCTTTTTCTTCAAGATAATTTTTTGGCATGCTGAAAGTCTGAATTAAAACAGTAACTGGAGTCTTTAATCATCATCAACAAAAATCTCCAGGAAAATTAAGCATCAGCGAAACCTTTTGCTCCGACCACTGTGCCTCAACAACGTGCAGTGCCAGACCTCCACCAACAATGCCATCAAGCACGCTGCAACATCCAGGGTAATTTTTCCTGATTAGGGTCGAAGCCCGCATTACATGTAACATGATTACCAAAAGAATGTCATCATCAGCATAGTCAAATCCAAATCGTAGTTAATCCTCAAAGTGCTCAAAAGCCAACACATAAGCTGCCCCTTCATCTTAACATTGCTCCTTTGGCTGCATGTGTCGGAAATGGTTCTTTGTGTGTGTTTTATATCTGAACCAGCCATGGCAATGTCCACTTCAGTGGTAGCACAAACATGAAGGCTCTTTACCTTTGGCTGGAGATGTTGGTGAGTGTGGTAGGTTGTTGTGTTGATAAGGCATATTTGCTTGCGGAGAATGTTGTTTCTGTCTCTTTCTCAGATGCATGTTGGATTGCTGTCCCATTGCACTGCTGTTAAAACATTTTTTTTTTTTTTTAAAGAGAGTAATAAGTATCATCAATAGTATATTCATTACATTTGAAATTCCATGATCAGTGAGTTGAAGCATACATTGGTCTGCTGCAAATCCTGTAGAGGCATACTGGAAACCTGACGTCGGCTGGCTGATTTTGCCAGCTTGTTCCTCTTAGTTCTCAGGTTCTGCCTGAGACGGTCGTGGAGTTTCTTCCTCTGCTTCCTGTTTTAGAAGAAAAAAATACTTTGATTCTATGTAGAAAACATGTACTAGAATGTATTCAGTTACTGTTAAATTCAGCAGTTTTATTATTTCTGGGTGTCAGGCAATTAACATCTTTAAAACTCATTCACTCCCAGCCATTTTCACAGAAGCAGTCCCGTTCGCTCCCGGCTGTTTTACTGGATTTTGACTGATTTTGCAAGGCCCACAGAATATTGTGTTCTATTGTTAGAAAAGCATGGAACCTATCAAGAGAAAGATTAAAGTTTCTTCTTTCATCAGGAAAAAAAAGTATGTTTCTATCTGTTTCCGTATTGCAGCAATTAGCATTAGAAGAGAGCTAAGTTTCATCAGTTTTCATAAATCTATTCAAAATTGCAAGTGATTGAGCTTTTTTTCTACATGGCCCTGGTTGATTTCCTTTGCTCTGCTGCCACCTGCTGGCCGTTTGTATAATAACTACCATTCCTGCTGCCGTTCTTTGCAGTTGAGAGGCTGCATAAAAAAGCATATAGCATCAGAAAAAACCCCCAACAACAACGTATAAATACGTCTTTGGGACATTTAGAACCTTAAAAAAACATATTTACACGTTATTGGGAGCAAATGAGTTCGTTGTAATTAATCACGACTTCAACAGTTAACTCATGATTCATCACAAATTTGATATCTGTCTAAAAGTACAATAAAATGTACAATAAAATGTTTTTTCTAATTTTTCATACTCTTTAATATAAAAGTGAAAAAATGTTAAACTAATAGAAATATGGCTGCATCTTTTAGTTACTGATACAGTAATTTCACAATACAGTGTTCCTTTGCTATAATGCGGCTCACTTTTCGCAGCCTCGCTATTTTGCAGATTTTTTTTGGTGCAATTTTGCATGCATTTTTTATTTATTTTTTTTACCAGTAATGTAACTATTTTATTAACTTTATTAAGGTTTGAACATCGAGAATGTTTCAACAAGAGAGAAATGTTGGAAAATGTAAATCGGAGAGAAAAGTGTATAAACTGCGTGTTAAACATTTTTAATAAATGTTAAACACAAAGCGAACTACTTTGCGGATTTCATTTATTACGGCTATTTTTTGGAACGTAACTCCAGCGGAAAAGGAGGGAACACTGTAATTCATAAAAATTTGTTAAAAACATGCACTGTACTGTAAAAAACAAGTGTTATAATGATTTGTGTTGGTCATCTTTATGTCACTAGATGGCATAATTACATTTGTAAGACACTGGTGACAGCTCAGAGCATCTTCTTTTCATATTAAGAGCTATCTAATCTTTAACATGAAGTAACTTGTGAAATTCTGCACATTTTTATTAAATACAACTTGACCCCAGTCTCCACAAGTATATGCATTACTATTAAATGTATTAGTACTACATTTTGACATGTGTCTGCTGCGTTGCGACTGGAATTCCTCCAGTACAGGCTTTCCAAGTAAGTTAATTGTGCGTTAAAAAATAGTGGCGATAAAGGAAATTTAAATTAATGCACTAATTTTGACACCCCTATTATGGTTTGACAGTATTGGCCGCAAAAAATATACAAGCATATGGTTGCAAATACACACCACAATATAATGTAGCTATAGTGTCCAAAAGTAAAGGGAAATTTATGTATTTTCAATAGAACATTGGGTTAACAAATTTCAGAAAAAAATGCTATAAATTGGTTTCATCATCCATTTGATATTTAAGTTTTGTACCAGAATAGCTTGCATAAATATTCCGACACGAATTGACGCTCTAATTATATATACGTTTTACTTCTATACTTTTTAGTTATACAAAACAATAAATGAAAATGTGGCATACTGTACTTTGTTTTGCAGTAGGCAACCACACACATGATTCCAACGACCAGGAGTGCAATGCAGATTCCTGTTATTGTTAAAATACGTTTCTGATACAGCTCCTCAGCTTCTGAAAAAGAGGACAGTAGATGCTTTCAAATTCACGTCTCTGATAAACACAAACACACCCAACTGACAGGTAAACTTTTTATATATTGTATTTTGTCATCTAGCTTTGGTTTATGAATATTTTCACAAATACATTGTTTTACATGCAGCTGCAATCATCCACTCATCCAAGTGCAATTTGACTAACATACATACAGTATAGTCATTAACATTCATTATTAGGACCCTAATAAATTATTATTTTTAATATTCATTATGAGGTTACAGTTTTCTAGAGTTTCATGCCAGGAAACACACTTTGTAGAAGAGAGGCAGAACTAAAGCCGCAGCACGGGGGAAAAAGGGTTTAAGGAACAGGAAAATGGAAATGAAGTTGAAAATAGAAAGAAAGGAGAAAACAGCAAGACAGTGGTGTATCTTGATTGAATCATACTAACTAACAACCACAACAGAATATGTATAGGAACATATAGTGAAGGGATGTGAACATACAGTATCAGATATTTAAAGCCCCGTTTATGGAGTTAGAATCATGCCAAAACCCCGTAAACACAAAAAACGTGATCTACGTACGCAAAACCTGATCTACGTACACAAAACCTGTTCTACGTACCCAAAACCTGATTTACGTACACAAAACCTGTGATCTGCCTACACAAAACCTGATGTACGTACACAAAACGTGATCTACGTACACAAAGAAGCATATCTTCAATGGGCTCTTTGCACAAATCCAGTACTTCCTGAACTCAATACCACGCCTTCATTTCCTGTCTTTCATGAGTGGACAAGCTGATCAATCCAGGTGTGCCTGACCTAAGTAATCAGGACAACATTGGTCAGACACACCTGGATTAATCAGTTTGTCCACTCATGAAAGACAGGAAACAAAGTATTGGCATTCAGTTCAGGAAGTAGTCGAGCCGTGCAAAGAGCCCATTACAACAACAACAAAAAATCTTTCAAGCGCAAAAAAATGTTTTGCGTACGTAAAAAGCAATTCTACAATTACGGATAAAACTCATGTGACTTTTGGCACGTGGCGTCCATATGTCATGTGACCAGCAGTTGACCAATCACAGCGTAGTCGTTCTTTAACGAGTTGGCCAAACGCTCTCTCAATACGGCGCTGATTCAACAGCGCCCCCTGCTGTAAAGTTTACTGGCTTTGCGCGTGTGGATCATTGGTTTTCGGCACGTAAAACTGCTCGGCAGAATATCACTGCCAAAAGTCACATGAGTTGTATCCGTAATTGTAGAATTGCTTTTTACGTACGCAAAACATTTTTTTGCACTTGAAAGATTTCTTTTGTTATTGTAATTGAAGATGTGCTTTTTTTTGTGTACATAGATCAGGTTTTGTGTACGTAGATCAGGTTTTGTGGACGAAGAGCACACGTTTTGTGTACGTAGATCAGGTTTTATGTAGCTAGGTCACACGATTTGTGTACGTAGATCAGGTTTTGTATACGTCGTAGATACGTTTTGTTTACGTAGATGACGTTTTTTGTGTTTACAGGGTTTTGACATGATTCTAACTCCATCCCCGTTGCCCTGTAATGAAGAATTCATACAAAGCAATTTATGGCTGACTTACATTTTCAAAATGGATGCATTTGGTGTTCAAACAATTGCTGTCTTGTTTGTATTCCTTGCAAGTGGAATTATTCAAATTAGTAATCATCATTTCTCTCAAGAATCGCATTTGTGCTACTGGTCCTGGATGTACGATCCCTTCATTTGACAAGCGAACACTAACCAAGGGCTTTCATTTTCAAACTACTTAAGTAAGAAGGAATGGTCCATACCCATGAATTCAATTCCAAGATGTTCTGGCAGAGAAAATATGGAATTTTCAGATTAAATTGATTTGATGATTCTAAAGTCTAATAAAACTGAAAGTAAAATTGTGGTATGTACAGTAATATTTAGTACTGCCTATAAGTTATAAGAAGTTAATGGTTAATAAACATTTTATTGCGTGGAGGACATGACTGTAGTTTGAACACAGATGATCTATGTAACAGTCTTTAGAGGATATCCAAAGGTGGTTTTAGCTACTTACACAGCTTGGTCCCCAATATGTGGGGTTTCATCCTTCACAGCCCTGCTATATTGTAGATTTGTAATTATATTTGTGCGGCAAACATTTTACGCATATGAACAATCCTGCATTAGTTACCTTTTTTTTTTTTAATAGTTCCACAAGTAAAAATTTAGAGTTACGTGCTGTCAGGGTAATAACCTGTTATGTATTGTGTTAGCAAAAAGAAACGGAGGTAAAGGCCATCCTGAAGTTACTCATACTGTATCGTCGTTGCGCCCACAAAGCAGAGAGAATATACAACTGTGAACATTCTTAAATGCTGTTTTTTATGTGTTGTTGCGCTGTGTTGGTTCCAGTAACACTTGTTTTAAAGGTTCATAATTACTTTGACATCTATGCTAATTTCCGTTAGCCCATTTATGGTGTCCCAATAGTGTTATGCTAGTATACTTTCATTAGCTGAATTACAAAACTAAGACACTATACCAATTGACCAAATCCTCATTTCCAGTGAAAGAAAACTTTCCAATTTTCCAGTGCTGTTGAAATTTCAATAGTGGTTGAGTGGAACCCTGAGAGCGTATGGTCGATCTCAGGCCAGTGTGACTGTCAAATTATCCTTTAGCAAGATACTGAACCCCCAGTTGCTCCTGATGCCGTATCATTACTAGTCAAAATGTAAAGCACTTTGAGGGCCTTGTAAGGAGGAAAAAACGCTGTATAAGTGAAATACCATTTACCAGAGTAAAGTGTCGTTTGAGTTAAGTTTTTAACACTCACACTAGTGCAATACACTCATAAATGTTTACGAGTTAAGTGTAGTTTGGTAGAATGAAATGTTTAACACTGACATTATTGTTGAGTACTTCCAACACTACTCAGTGTTTACCAGTGTTGGGGTAACACTGGTTAAGTGTGAAAGAAGTAACACTTTTAAAAATGTCACATTTTCTCTCATTGGTGCAGACAAATATAAACACTTTTCTAGATTTAACATGCTGACGATTTTGCTGTAAAAACATTTAAATATTGTCTTAAGCCCTGCGATTGGCTGGCAACTGGTCCAGGGTGTCCCCCGCCTCCTGCCCAGAGCCAGCTGAGATAGGCTCCAGCACTCCCCTCGACCCTTGTGAGGAATAAGCGGTCAAGAAAATGGATGGATGGATGGATGGATGGACGGATATTGTCTTAAGACATATTCCCCCCCCCCCCACACAAAAAAAAAAAAAAAAAAAAACGTAACCCCCATGATAAACGAGGTATTCCACCCAAGATGTAACGAAGGCTTAGATTACCGTTTCTAAGTCTGCTGAGAAAGGAGACGCTTAACCTACTTTAGCCACCTGCCTAAAATGAAAAAGGCTGAATTTGACTACAGCACCAATTCGATAAGTTCGAGGCTGTTAGATTCAGAAAAAGCGGCAAGAGGCCCAAGTTAGCAGGATTAGATGGGCCACTGGGACCAAAGACCATAACTTCTGTTTTTTATTCATTGACGTTGAAGTAATAGAGTGCCATCTAGGCTTTGATTTCCTCCAGACAGAACAAAAGTGGCCTCAATGAGAAAGCGTCCTTTTTGCTTAGTGGCACATAGATCTGAGACAGAGATCTAGATAGATCATCTGAATGTCATCCAGATAGCAGTTTGTCCTATAATTATAGTTTTAGTTGGTTTTGTAAACATAAAATGTAGTTTCAGTTAGTTTTCATTTTTTAAAAAGCATTTTCATTTTTATTTTATTTTGTTAACTGAATTGTTTTTTTTAAATTTTAGTTTGAATTTTTTCATTAGTTTTATCCATCCAACCGTCCATCCATCCATCCATCCATCCATCCATTTTCTTGACCGCTTACTCCCCACAAGGGTTGCGTGGGGTGCTGGAGCCTATCTCAGCTGGCTTTGGTTCAGTAGGCGGGGGACACCCTGGACTGGTTGCCAGCCAATCGCAGTTGTTAGTTTTAGTTAACTAAAATAACCTTGCTGTGGAGCAATTTTTAGCGCTTTCAGCAGACGCAGCACATTCTTAGTGGCTTTGCCCCTAATTGTTTAATTTCTATAAACCCGTTGCAGCACAGAGATTTTTCCAGCACAAACTAGCATAAATGCAGCACAAACCGAGTATTTTGGCTATGTTCACAATGCCGCTCAATTCTGATTTTTTTGCCCATATGTATAATGTTGACACATATCTGATTTTTTTCATGCACAACACAGTTCCAATTCTTTCAAATTCGACCTGGGTCTCTTTCGTATGTGGATATAAATTGGATATATGCGTCTGCACTGTGAACGCTCAACCATACCCGCATGTCATCAAAAGCCCGATATAGCCTTCTCTATACTTTACATGGGCGGGGGAGAGTGTTTGGAAAGGAGACTCCTGACATTCATCTGAATCTGCAAAGCTGTTTTGCTTAACAGTGTTAATTTTATATTTATCTGTAATTTAATCACACTTGAAACACAAATAATAAAGTTGGTTATTTGTGGCGATTGTAGAAATTCAGCCCTGCAGACGGGTCATCACGCACGGCAACGACGTGACGTCATCTTCCGTAGACGTCTCAATGAAATGACGAGATCGAGGAGTGTCGCCTCATTTCCCCAAAATATTTCTACCTATTCCAACTTTCTTACTCTGGCGATATTATGAGATGACAAAAAATTAGCTTTTTATGAGCAGGACCATCAAATTTTGCATGTGGTGGGGGGCCAGCTTCACACGTGTCTTGGCTGCCCATACAGTAGTCTGAATGTTAGATATTTTGTCCAATAAGATTACGGTTACATCTTCTTTGTGTGGCCATGTCATTGTAACCGTACAGGGCTTGTCCTGGCTCGTGGCATATAGTATACACACAAAATTATTAATGGTCGATTTTTTTTAAACCAATCTGATTTCATATTTACCAACACAGGCCTGTAAGCTGGCTTAGAACCTCTGACAGGTTGCTCAGAGCTATTAATGGTGTGCAATGGGCAACAGAGGAAGTCAAATGTGGGATATGATAAAAAATTCATTTTTAAGGCAGACTTTTTGAGAAAAATTCGACAAGACAGGTTGGCCAACACTGCAACTGGCTGGCTTGTTTCAACCCACAGAAGGATTCATTTGGCAATCCCAGAGCAACACATATGAGTGCAACAACTCGCTAGCTCTGGCTACACAACACAACTAGCTGTGAGGAGCAAAGAAATTAGTATTTTGTATATACGCAAATCATTAGCATCTCCCTGAGTATTATTTAGTTATAGTAACTTTTTTTTTTTTTTTATGTTTTTGTCATTTTATGAGATAAATATTGTGAACTATCATATTTTAGTGTAGTGGTTTAGAAGTGAATATTATAGTAAAGGCATGATTAATTCATGCTTAGTACATATTAGGGATGTAATGATATCCAAATGTCACAATACGATATCACGATATGAAGCTCACGATACGATAATTATCATGATATTGTGGGGAGGTTGGCGATATTTAAAAAAGGTCACAATATTTTTTTAAAATGAGCTCATACTAAAAGAAAGCACAATAATGTGCTTTTGTACATAATAGCAATGTTATGTTATGTTTTATTATTGTCATTATGTTATGTTGTTAATGCATGCACGCATTGAGTTCCTGCACATATTGACTTGCTTCACAGCCATATTAAGTTCCCCTTCAACTGACAATTAGCAAAGACTTTAAACATTGAGGGGTCAAAACATCCCTAATGAAAATTAAATTGCACTAAAAAAATATACCCAACAGAGGGTGCTACAACTACACAAAAGGAAATCAACCTGACTTTTTTTTTTACAGATGCGTGACATTTAAATATCGGGAACATGACGACGACGATATTGTGGCAGTTTTAATATCACAATGTCACAATGTTGCGCTTATCGTTACATCCCTAGTACATATATGTCACTTTTTGGATTTTTCACTGCACCACTGGGTTGTGTTTAGCCATGCATGACAGTTCTCCTTGAATAGGCTCCGTATTTGTGTGTATGTGGGTGTGTGTACTTGGTATGTCATGAAACATACTGAAGCAAACTTGAACATGCAAAAATCATATCTGCCTATATCACAGGTTTAAGGTGAAACACAACTTGGGAGGAGTCACAACACATGTACAGCTAACGAAACATGCACCATTAAAAACAAACAAACAAACAAACAAACAAAAACAGAGACAAGTTGAAATAGACATACTGTAAAAGCTGGCCATTACATAGTTTTGGCAGCGATCACCAGTAAATTCATTTGGACACCTGATTAGGAGACAAGAGAAACAGACAAAAAGAGACAGGCAGTTAGTTTCTAAAAGTGAAGAAGAACCCACAATAGTCATCACTGGTGTTGGCAGGAAGAGCTAGCTAGACAATCGTCAAGTTAGAATTCATAAGTTTGAGTTCAATGAAAAATCTCTTGGAATTTAGGGAGTTTGGACTTGAAGCAGCTGACTGAAATGTGCATGTAAATAGGCAGCCATTTGGGCTGTAAGAAACGATAGTTCCCAGATAACATTTTTTTTTTTGGTGAAGCCTAACCCAAGAATTAGAATATAGGCCCATATACACGGGACTCACAAAGACCGCATGAGGAGCCTCAGACCCCAGTGGTCACTTGAGTCCCAGTGTTGTCACACATTTGATCCAAAACTTTGTTACAAATCACAATAGCATTCTATGTGCAAGTGTTAGCTTCTGGTGCCGGAGGGGTGTGCTGAATGAAAAATTAGTCGTGGGCTGGGGGTGTGTATATATATATATATATATATATATATATATATATATATATATATATATATATATATATATAAAGGGAGAGAGAATTTGTCAGTGGCGGACACCAGAATGGGATGTGATGAAGTGGAGAAATACATGCAAGTTTCAGATCATTGTTGCTCTCGGGGAGGACATTGGTCCAATATCAAAACCAGATCACAGAACTTGAATTAAACATGAGGGTGAAACACCAGTAATGACATGTGGGACTGAATACAGTGGTCACATACGTTTTGGGTTTGAGACTTTCTTAAGCACAGCTTGTTCACATCGGTGCCCAGTGAAGCCGGTCAAGCACCTGGTCAATGGGTAGAAAGGACAAGAGAATAACAGTACTGACATGTTACACACAGGACAAAAAAAAAAAAAAAGTCACAAGACCAAATTAAAAAAAAAAATATCATGGGAGCAAATTCTTGGAATGATTGAATTTTTTTTTGTCAAATTCTTACTTCATGATCCCCATTTGGCAGTGGACGTACAGTCAAATGATTGAAGTAAGATCACACAAATGATCTGATAGTGCAAACTCCAGCACATTAACCACTAGCTGTGTTACATAGTGACTCACTCACCACCTGGGTTGCAAGTGAAGCAGTGAAGGGAGGCCAGAATTGGAGTTATATGCTCCCTCCTACGAGCTCCATTTGGTAAGTTAGCAGCAGCATTTTGGACCAATTGGAGACACTTGACTCCAGAATATAATGCATTGCGCTAATCTAGTCAACATGTACCTAAAAGTCTCTAAAAGTTGTGGTGAAAGCAAAGGCTTAACTTAGCCAGCTGCCTAAGATTTTTTTTGTAAAAAGCTGGATTTGCCAATTCGATTTAAAATCACTGCCCAATTTAAAACCCAAGTTCAAGACTGTGGCCAATGACAACAAGGTGGGATGTACAAGTACCACTGCGACCAAACGCCATGACTTCTCTTTTCTTGTCATTGAAATTCAAGAAGTTCAGTTCCATCCAGGCTTCGATTTCATCCAGACAGGACAAAAAGTGGCCTTAAAGCTGCTCAATGGAGGATTTTGCCCCAAAATATCTGTGGATATGATGTGACGAACGCAGTGTGTAAAGGGAAGATGGGAGTGTGCAGTTTCAGTTTTCAGCCACATGTGGCAGTAGCGATTCGAAATTCAGTTTCATGCATTGAGCAGCTTTAAGGAGAAAGCATCCTTTTTGCTTAGCGGGACATACAGGAGATCTAACTGTCGTCCCTATAGCAGTAAAAGAGAATGCCATAGATCGGGGTGTCAAACTCATATTAACTCAGGGGGCGCATGGAGGAAACTGTATGACCAAGGGGACCGGATCGCTAAAATAATGTAAAAACAATTGTCGTCAAATTATAGCTCAACTTTAATAAAAAAAATAACATGAATGTAAATGGAACGCGACACTTTGCCTGTATGTGTTCTGAATGTGTTAAATCTACCTGTTTTGCATATATATTGTTCCCAGAATGCATTGTGTGGCGCAGTTAACTCATTCAGCCGCCGCCATTTTCACTGAAGCAATCCCCTTCGCTCCCGGCTGTTTTACTGGATTTTGACAGATTTTTGCAAGGCCCACAGAATATTGTTTTCTATTGTTATAAAAGCATGGAACCTACAAAAAGAAAGATTAGAGTATCTTCTTTCATCGGGATAAAAAAAAAAGTATGTTTCTATCTGTTTCCGTTTTGCAGCAATTAGCATTAGAATATAGCGAAGTTTCATCATGATTTACAAATCTGTTTAAAAGTGTGGGGATTAACAGCTTGTTGCAACATAGCCCTGGTTGATCTCTTAAACTCTGTTGCCACCTGCTGGCCGTTTTTGTAATAACTACCATTGCTTGAACAGTTCTCTTCAGTTCAGAGGCTGCATCAAAGCCTTCTGTTTGCTCTATTATAAAAAAAAAAAAAAAAAGTATAAATATGTCTTTGGGAGACTGTGAATATTTAAAATAGAATGTATTTATACATTTTTGGGAGCAAATGAGTTAATGATGTTATAAGGATGTTAATCCTTGTCATATCTATTTGTGTTACCAGTAATTGAATTTGTGTCGTATTTAACACCTTTATGTCGGTCTATCATTTAAAAAAAAAAAAAAAAAAAAAAATATATATATATATATATATATATTAAACAAACCGTAACTTTAATTTGTGTGTAAAATAATGACATCCTGGACGATTCCCCGTACAAGTTGCTTTGCTCATCTGAGGACTGATTGTGAAATTACAAATTTATATGTTTTGATTGTGGCCGGTTGATTAATTGGTCCGACATTACAAGTTTTTTTTTTTTTAACTTTGCAAAATCATCTCGTGGGCCATATTAAACCCCTTTGCGGGCCTAATCCGGCCCGCGGGCCATATGTTTGACACCACTGCTTTAGATAGAAACCGGGGGCAACAAATTCAATGAAACCCTGTGGAACACCATACTGCAGTGGGGTAGAGTGGGACTCAGAGCAACCAAGGCAAGTACAAAAAGTCCTGCCTGCCAAGTCCAAGATCCAAACCACCCTTGAGCGTTGCACAGCTGTACTAAAACCTGGGACTCAGTGCAGATAGATGAAAGCCTGGACTGTACTACCAACATTGATGCCCTGTGCAACAAAGAAAAGAGCCACCTGTACTTCCGATAAAAGCATGCGGCTCCACCAGGACCACCCTCATCTATGATGCTGTGTTGGGGCACAATATCAAGAGTCGCAAACGGGGCCGGGCGAATTTGTCGGCTACGTGACATCACACCCGTGGCAACTTGACAGCACGAACGGATTATTATATTTTTTTTTTCACTCACTCACTCACTCACTCACTCACTCACTCACTCACTCACAGAAGCTTACATGTGTGAATGAGTGAGTGAAAAAAAAAAATCCGTGAATGCTGTCAAATTGCCGTGGGAGTGACGTCACGCACCCGACACATTCGCCCGGTCCAGTTTGCGACACGCCACCCCCTGCTCTGCGATTGGCTGGAGGGGTGTAAACACTGTCTTTCCACAGAAACGTCCCAGTGTTTACAAAACAAACACAAAATGGCAAAATACAGGCTGAGGGGGTGGGGGCTTAGGAAAAAATCGCCACTACACATTAAGAGAAGCCCAGATCTGTAAAATGAGAAGTAGTTTGTTTGTTTAAATCCTGTATTTAAAAAGTGCCTTTTCCAGAGTGAAACCAGCATACTGGGCCTTTAAGGTTATTAAATTGGTTGGATATTTATAATAATAATAATAATAAGAAGAAGAATAATAAGAATAATAATCTGTTTTCCAAACTGTTTCTTCTTCTTCTTACTACTACTACTACTACTACTACTACTAATAATAATAATTATAATAATAATAATAATAATAATAATAATAATCAAAGTTTTATGTAGTTTAACTACAGAGATTGTAGGTGGTTTATATGTATTGTTATGTACAAAAGTACAAATATGTATTAATGCAGATTAATCGCACTACTAATTTTGACCGCAGATGATATTAGCTAGACCTCAGATGGTTATGATAAAAAGTTAGGACAGGTTGTGTTTGACCAATAAACATAACTACATGCATTTAAGCATTTAATCAATTTTTGCATATGACTTTCAGAATATTTGTTCATGTCAAACTGCTGGGGTCATTTTTTTTTTTATTATGCAAGTAATTAACTTAATATAAAAAGAAGAGGAAGAGTGCAGTGGATCAAAACATTTTTGAAGACGCCCTCAAATGTTGACAGAACACACAACAGGTGGTCTTCAAATTTGGCAGGCAAAAAAATGTTGATAAAAAGCCTTTTTTAATTATGTGGTTAATTAATCAAAATTAAGGTGTGATTAATCTGATTAAAAAATGTAATCGCTTGACAGCTCTAGTTAATACCATAACATATTAGAATATGAGCTCTTTCTACATTAAGAAAATAATGATCCATTTACAACACATTGTATACACAACAGTATGCATAGTATATCAAAGAAACCAATGAGTTGTTATTAAATAAAATGTAATTTACATTTTTTTTTTAATTATCTAAATATGTGATTATTAAATAGAATTTTCAGTAGGATACTGAATGCTGAACTATTTCACAGCTCCAGCACTACAACAGCACCATTATATTGTCATATACAGTCAAACCTCGGTTTTCGAACATAATCCGTTCCAGAAGGCTGTTCTAAAAGCGATTTGTTCGAAATCCAAAACAATTTTTCCCATTATAATTTATGTAAATAATTTTAATTCAACAAAAAGTCTTACTTAGCATGGAAAAATGCTATATTAATGGAACATTAGGCCTTAATATTTTATTTTAATTATGTTCAGACATGAAACAGATTGCAACCTGTTTGTTAAATACAGTGTTGAGGTTTCAGTTAAATACATTATCACACAAATCTTACAGTGTACAAGGTTACTGATTAGTATTTGAGTGTAAAAAAAAAAAAAAAAATCGCAATAATTGACTTACAGACTCGTATGGGGATTAATCGGTATCAAATCGAATCGTGACCTATGAATCATGATACGGATCGAATCGCCAGATACTAGGCAATTCACACCCCTAATAAAAATAATATATATATTGAGGCAGTAATACAAGCATTACAATAAATTGATACGTTTTTATTAAGAAAATAAATAAATTAATCAATATTTAATTAAATAAATAAGAAATTAATAAATACAATAAATTGAGTTCCTCCACGCATTGACTCTGTTCCTCTTCATCTGACCATTAGCGTGGATTTGAAACATAGAAGTGCCAAAACATGCCTTGTGAAAATTAAACCGCCCTAAAAAACTGACCACCAGAGGGTGCTAGATATGCACAAGTGGAACTCAACCCGACTTTTTTTTTTTTTTTTTTAACAGATGTGCTGCTTCTAATATCGTGACATGACGATATATTGTGGCAGCTTTAATATCACGATATCACGATATTGTCGGTATCGTTACATCCCTGGTGTCATGAGAGTGAAATGAATTGTTTCCAAAGTAGCTTGAGCTCGAAAGAAAGGACGCAGAAAAACACAACGGCAAATCCGCACGCAAAATTGAAATTCCATGTCCTTACCTGCAAAAAAACTTTGTGCTGCCATGCATGATTTCAAGGGTAAAGCACTCCCCTCCGTTGACACAGTAGTTCTTCTGGCTATCACTACAGCGGGTCACATGACTGGAGGTCTTGGCGGTAGTGGTGGTGCTGGTGGAAGCTGCCAGAGACAAAACAGAATAAATTAGGACTTCATTCATGTCTTATGAGAACTGACATGAGTGCAGGCGCAACACAAAAATGATTGTCTTCATGAATGTTTAATTATGCATTAAAATATCAACTTACACTCAAATGAAATACTGCTAATGACTTTTAAAATAGACACTCAGAAGTGTTAATGCTTTTTGGTGACCTGACCATCGGACATGCTGCACATCTTTCCCTGATGTTGATCAAAATAGAACAGCTGCGTCTGTACTGAGCATCCGAAGAGGAATACAAACATTGCTGCCTTTTTCTTCGTCTTTTTTTTTTTTTTTTTTTTTTTTTTTTTGTATCTGACATATTAATCCAACAAAGTGTGGTTTTTTTTTGGGAGCCTAGCCAACAGGATGCTGGTTTAATTTTTGTGATGGTCCAAGTGCTGCAGTGATTGGTGCTGCTGTGAAGTCATGCTAAGGACAAAACATGATGCACTGCACCAAAGTCGAATAATATTTCACTTGAGTCAGCTCACTCATTTGACAAGTCATTCTTTGAATGACTTGAATATAAAATGTGAATATTTTGAGAAATCATTCCCATTCAAAGAAGGCAAATTAGGGCCAATGAAAATAAACCAAATACTAATAATAACAATCAGGGGTCTGCAATCTGGCAAATATAGCTCTTCAGTCCCCTGTGGCTCATTGTGGATCTCTCTTTAAAAAAAATAAAAATAAAAAAAGTATTTATTTAAATATTCTTTAAATAAATTATTGATTTAAAAAAAAAAAAGTCTAGCTGAAAATCATCAAAAAAATGTCTAGTGTCCAAATTTTTAAGTTGTAAGAAAAAGAAAAAAAAAATTCAAAAAGTAACCATAAAATGTCCAAAAAACAAAAGATGGCAGACAATTGCCATAAAATGTCTTTGAAATTGCCAAGAAATAATAATCAGAAAATAGAATTATTTATTACAAACAAAAAAAGGCAGAAAAAAACGTTAAATGTCTTTGAAATTGCCAAAAAACAATAATCAGAAAATGAATTTATTATAAAAAATAAAAAATAAAAAAAAGTACATTCGACTAAGTCTAACACACTTTTTCCATTATCACAATCTGTGTCAATGTTTTGCGACTCCAGACACATTTTATGTTATTCATCTGGCCTAAAATGGTTCTGAATTAAGTCATGCAGTTTTGTGATTGATGTCAATTAGTGTGAGTTACTATTGTGAGTTATTTTGAATGGTATATTGGCTTAGACATAGGCTACATCAGAGGTTGCTGTATAATCGATTTTATATTTAATGTCATAGTATCGGGTATGAAGAAAAATCATACTGTATATGCAGAACTTACGATGCCCATCGGTATCATACAAGTACAGACAAAATGACACCTTTTCAAAGACATTATTCCATTTTGACAAATGTTTGACAAATAATTCTGGTGTTATAACAAATATACTAGAAAACCTTTTAAAATGACATATTAAACTGTGATATTTGAAGGGACACGCCCTCATCTAAATCAATGTCACAAATAGTCACAAGAGGGCGTCCCAACTCTACTGTGACCATTTCTCAACTAGCTGACTGAGATGTGAGGGTAACATTTCTCACATAACCTTGGGGGGGGGGGAATGATGACTCATTCAAGCCATTCTGCTTTTCTCATTAGATGGATGGTGTTCAAGTTCAAGGTGACAATTCTGGCAAACCATCACAGCAGTGAGGTTATGACTTGGCATGTTTGGTAGGAAATCTCCAACCCATTGCTCACAAATACATGATATGCTGTAACCAATTTGAACCCAGAAAGAGACGGGATATGTTGATCAACTTTTTTTGTGTTTTGCTTTTTGTTGGTGAAAAAATGTGCACACATACTTCAAATTCATGTAAGGAAATATATTTTTAATGCTGACCCCAACTTGACAGCTTTCCAGCACACATTAGCATCCCCCAAAATACCGTGTGAATTAATAATAGATATCACAATAAAATGAATTATAGCAGTTTTCCATTACTTTTTTTGTGGCTATACGGACTTACTAACAGTACGTAGGTACTGTATACCACACTGTAGTTATGATATAATATTGTGCAAATGCTACATAGATCTCAGTGTTGTGTCTCCCATTTTTACCCCATAGCAAAATTGTTCTTTTGGAGCAGAAAGCTTGAAAAAAAAATGTGGCAAGTCCTCAGTTCAGGGATCCCGGACGGTTTGTTTTCATCAAACTATGATTGCATGCAAACCGCAATTCAGGATAATTCCTCCTCCTAAGATCTTTGTCAGTCTTGTTCACTGAAGTACACTTTACCACTGTCATCGTTCTTTATCTGACAGTCTCTTCCTCCTTTTGTCCCTGTGGCCTCAGACTTCACTCAACCACGTTTTTTTTTCTCTGAGGCTTGATGCGAATGTTTCCTCTCTGGAGTCTATGTGGAACCATGCATTCATGCATGCTGCAAAATCAGCAAGAAACCTTTTTTTTTCTCTCTCTCTCTGATGCACCACCCTACTGCATTTTACTCTCTGGTTCTTCTATGCCAAAATGCTTTTTGTCCATTCAATTTATGTTTCTTTTTGTTGCTTCCCGATTTGTAATTTCTATCCCGTCCAGTTTATTTGCCTGTCAATTACTCACATCTATTATATGAGGCCTTGTAAAAGTGTCTTTGAGAGAAAAAAAACAAAAAAACAACCTGTCGTTTCATTAGCTAAGTATGTATATGGTTATGTGTTAATCAATTTGAAGGGTCAACTTTATTATTCCCAAAGGGGAATTGGAGCATCAGATGCTGCAGTAAGCTGCAGAAGAGAAGAGAATGTAATGCAGCTCTGTGAATGTGAAGGAGAGTGTGGCAGACGGAGGTAATGCAAGAGCAAACGTCTACTGTTGCAGTATCGGGGTGTGGCTCCGTCTCAATCACATTTGGGTACAGTGGCTCTTAAAATGCGGATAACTTAAAGACACTATTGTGATAAATGATTGAATTGCATCGAAAGATTCCAGGCATACAATCTCAGGCTTGCTATTTCAATCAGTTACGATACGTAGCCTATACATTCACCCGTTATTCACCTATACAACTACATACAAGTGGTTTAAATACTCATCTGTGCGTACTAAGACCACAAAAGAACAAAAAAAATTGTTAATGACTCATGCCATTTTCCCCCACAATGATGTCAGAATTGGTTGTATTTACTATGAAACCAACTGTTTTAATGACTCACAGTATAATTACTTGGATGGGTTGTGAGTAATCTCCAGTACAGACATTGTTTAAGAATTACACTACATAGAGTATGAGACCCCAAACTGTCAACAGGGTAAGGTAAACCCAGGCAAAACTGATCGTCAAGGTTGCTTAACTTTTTTACTGCCCCATATTATATATATATAAAAAAAACTTTAATATGACAAAGGCTTTAATCATTTATGTCATCTTTGAAAACGTTCTATTTCATCAGATGTCATCAGGTTTCGTCACGTTTATTGTAATTTCATACACATTGAGCCCGTTGAAAAGAGAAACAATGCTGCCATCTTCCGGCCATATATAGTGAATGTTTTTGATTCCACAACTCATTGACCAGGCAGCGCGCGCTTCACTTAGGCCAGGGGTGTCCAAACTTTTTCATTTGAGGGCCACATACAGAAAATCAGAAGGACGCAAGGGCCACATAATGTTACGAAAAGAAATTGTGTTTAGTCCTAAAAATTGTACAAATAATTTATTTGTGCTTTTGCATATTTAGAACAATGCTACAGTATATAAACCAATTTATTTGTAATATGGCAGTAGAGTTATTATAGTTTTGGAATTTTTCATTTTAGTTAGTTTTTATGAGTTATCAGGGTGGTTCTGTTAGTTTTTATTAATTTAATTCATTAAAAAAATGCTTAGTTTTAGTTTAGTTTGTTAGTTTCAGTATTAGTTTTTTTTTAAAATGTGTATTACTTGTGCGCAATATTTAAAAAAACACCATGGGAGCAACGTCATCTGAAGGTGCGTTTCTATTGGCTGCTGCAAGATGACATCACTTCTGTGTGACATACTTTCAAACGTCATTATTCCGGTTTATAGCAAAATAAATCTACTAAAAATCACATTTAAAATCATCCCCAAAGGCTCATGCATTCAATTAATTACCAAAGACTAAAACGAAGGATATGTTTGCTATAATTATAGTTAGTTGTAGTTAGTTTTGTAAACATAAAATGTAGTTTCAGTTAGTTTTCGTTTTTTAAAAAGCATTTTCGTTTTTATTTTATTTCGGTAACAATATTGTCTTTTTAATTTTCGTTTTAGTTTTTTCATTAGTTTTAGTTAACTAAAACAACCTTTAATGGCACCAGTTTTTCGATACCCTCCCTTCTTACTTTGACCATCACCAAACATTTTTGTTTTGTTTATTTTATTTGAACTGAGTCAAATGCCATTTTTAGCATATGTCGCGGGCCACTGAAAAATGGATGGCAAATGGCCCCCGGGCCGTAGTTTGGTCAAGACTGTGAACTGCCCATTGATAAAAAACAAAACAAAAAAACAAAACAAAAAACATAGTTGACATCATTTAACGTTTATGGCGGCATACATCGTGATTTTATGCCGTGATTTTACTTATCGTTATTAAACGTTTTGGAGGTCAAAGAGTTAAAAACACATCAAAGTCAATATCATGATCACTTTGAGTGCTCCTGCCTTCCTTCTCACACAATGGACGAGTACGTCATCTTCCCGCGCATGTACAAACTTGATTCAGGAAAGAGTATCAATTAGCAAAATAAATGAGTGAAAAATAAAGTGGAGAAGAACAAAACCATTTATGTCAAAACTACCAAAGGCTTCACATTAAAAACCTTTTTCACCAAATGCGCGTAACCGACAACAGCAAGAGCCAACGAAGTGAAGTGGGGAGTGACACAAAGATGTGCGAAAGTGGTTGACATGGGACATTAGATTAAATGTTGATTAATCTTCTGATCGTTTTTAAACGTTATGATGAATCATGTTTGCTCAACCTCAAGAAAGATTTTAAAGACCTTATCTAGCTCAGAAAACAGAATTTTCCTCAAATTCACACATTTTAGCTGACGTTAAACATTACTCCCAAATGACTACAACGGATTATTTCAGGAGGAACGAAATCCATTCATGTTGAACCCCAAACATGACAGTTAAATGCTAACCGTCATGTTTATTCATCACACCACAAGGAGTAATCTTTCAATGTGACATCTTTCACCTGCATGACTCTTGGTTTCGCCACGTGGGGATTTACGTTACACAAGTGAATCCAAGACACTGTTTATGCTAGAATTACAGACAATAACGTTCACAGCGCTTGTTTCCTAAGAAATGTTCACGACAAGTTCGTTCTTGCAAAGGTGGTTGTGGTACACAAAGAGAGGGGAAGGGAGCAGATTCCAAAGAGGTGACAAATGGACAGTTGTGAACTTCTACCACACCTGACAGCAACTCAAATGACAAATGATGTCAAATCACAGTGAAAAAGTGATCGTTATTACTGTACTTGGATAGTTGACTTTAGCACAAATTGATACATAGGCCAGGAGCCATCATTTTTAACCCATGATTAGGGTTTGACTTGGGACTTGTACAACAATGTTGAGGAATTTTAAAACAGAAGTGTACTCAGTTAATATGGTTGTGCTGCTTAAAACTTTTGCCAGGGAGTCACTGCAGCGATTTGCTGCTTGTTTGCTCTTCCTGCCGTTAGTTTGGTCTGGCAAAGGGAAAAGTATTCTTCATGATCCAAAACATACAGCATCATGTTCCCGAATGGTGGCGCTAGCGTTGGTACCATATGTATATGTGCTAACTGAACAGGCTCACTTAAGTTTATTGATGTGTTGTGACTGCTGACGGAAGTAACAAGATTAAGTCTGAGTCATTCAAACGCGACTGCCGTGTAACGTCAACGTTCTATGAAAGCATTTCATAACTTTGTGAAGCAGATGGCATATTAATTCTTCAATGGCCAAGTGAGAGTGAGTGAGTGAGTCCCCTGCAGTGGTGGAAGGTAATGAAATAAAACTACTTTGTTTCTTTACTTAAGTACATTCTACAGGTACTGTTACACTTCTATTCCATATATTTGGAAAAACAGGTATTTGTACATTCAAAGTCATTTTGTCAAAATAGGCTTGCTACTGAATGATGACTACATAAAAATTGTATGGCTCGATCTGACTCAGTGGGGAACCATTTTTTTTTTCTTTTTCAGAATTCCGAGTTACCATGGCGACTCAAATTCCAAAAAAAAACCCCGCCAAAGAGTCCCATAGGAATGAATGGAGAAGGAGGGAAAAGATAAACAAATTAAGCACCTTTTTCCAAGCCACGCTGCGCGTACATACATTAACCGATCAAGATCATTTTTAGCTCATTTTGTTGCAATTTTTCCCATCTTTAGCTCGGTGTCGAAGTTTTTTTTAAGGAATGTAAGCTCTCCCTCCTGTGCGAGTTCAAAGACAGTGTGCGAAATGAAGAAAAAAAGGCTTTTTACATTGGTGTGTATTGCGTCTGCTACAGTGGGGCAATCAACGATAGAGTGGAGGGACAAAAAAATTCTTTCGAAAAATCTCACTTCAACGCGTCACCGTGGCCACAATATTTGCTCACTAAACATAAAATTTGGACATTTTGTAGTTACAAGGGTCTTCTTTCTGACAAACTCACTTTTGTGCGGCAAAGGTGTCATTTAGTACCTTTTATTTGATTACAAGCGAGAAGAAGTCACATTTTTTCGACCATTCAAAACCATGTAATTTTGGCCGCTTTTTTCTTGTCATTTTTTTAAAAGCCACACGTTTTCAACCTGCTCTAATTCGGTCATTTTTCGTCCGGTATAAAAAGTGAGAACATGCTTACGTTCCCCAAACCCTTGCCGTTCTAACGGACCCATTTCTGAAATCTGTATCTTAAACCGTTGAGTCGTGAGAGCCTTTTGTTCGAGGTGTGCGCTTTCTCATTGAACTCAGTTGAAGCAAAATGTTTGTCCACCTGGTAAAAGCCAAGTGAAAGAGTTTGAATAAGCACTTCTACTTTTATGTAGTCTTTTTTTTTTTTTCTTCACAAAAATTATGTCTTCCGACTTAAATACAGAATGTTTATTTGCCATTCCACATCCCCTAATCTTAACCCAACCAAGCATGAAAGTGTCGCCATTTACTGAACAATAAGTATGAAAAATTCAGTATGAACATGTTAATTATTTAAATATGTTTGAGCCGTTGAAATGGATGTGTACTACATAAAATGGTTGTAATTGCTGAATGGTGAAGGTAAAAACTGAGAAAAGGTGAGAGTCTACACTACACACCACCAATATGTGTTGGTTTTATTTCACATTCATTGTCAATCTCTTTCTGACTTCTGTGCATAAAGTATGTACCATATTTTCCGCACTATAAGGCGCACCTAAGAGCCTTCAATTTTTTCAAAAGCTGACCATGCGCCTTATAATCCAGTGCGCCTTATATATGGATCAATACTGAGCCGCAACAGGTCTCGCTGTCAAGACGCTATCGGTGACCCTGCACGATCGGTGATGCGTATGCACAGAAGATCCCGCCAGCTTGGATCGCTAGCTAATACTAATACTTTACCTCAGAGAAAATAATAAAACAGCTGTTTATTCATTTTGGGAGTGAATGGAGTTGTCAGAAAGCTGGTTTTTAATTATTAATAAAGTTTGACTGACCTATCTGACTGTTTTGTTGACATTCCCTTTAGCGCAGCACCATCTAATGGACGCATAACGTAACCCCAGCCTCTACTGTAGACCTTATATATGGAAGACGTTTTAAAATATGTCATTCATTGAAGGTGCGCCTTATAATGCGGTGCACCTTAAAGTGCGGAAAATACGGTATATTGTTTTTTTTGTTTTGTTTTGTTTTTTTGTCCAGTCAGATTTCAGCTTGCTCTTATGTCACTGTAATCTGCCCAAGGCATTCACAACCAGTACCATACACATACAAACTATTAGTAATTGCTTTTTATTTGCTTTTTTTTTTTTTTTTTTTAAACCAATCAGATATCAGATTCATCACTCTTGGCCTTCATACAGGCTTTGAGTGACGTCAGTCCCGTGGCATGCTCAATGCGAGACAGAGGGAGATGAATGTCAGACTTGAATAAAAATGGATTTCAAGGTGGACTTGAAGAAAACTGCACATTGTAAGGGTAGGTTGCCCAACAGTGTTGTTGTCTGGCTTGTTTCAGCCCTGAAAAGAACTTGTTTGGTCCTTCCGCAGCAGCAAATGTGAGTTCAACAGGCAAGAGCAAAGACAGAAGTGACATTTTATAGAGAAATAATCAGCATCACTGGCGAGTTTGATGTATTTCATTAAGTTTTTCTTATAGTGACTAACTACTCAATATTACACAGTAAATAAACTGCCAGATCTTGTCAACAGGCAACAGGCGTAGGATATGATGTGTTTGTTTGTTTGTTTGTTTGTTTTTTAGAAAACACTGATTATTTTTTATTCCTTAATTTTTATTTTTTTTTTTCATGTCCACGCAAACATTCACTGCACAGGTACATGTTTCTTATTAGGCTCTCACCCTGGCTGCAAACACGACACTGAACAACAAAACCTGTAACTATAGTGCAAAATTTGATCTGACTTTTTTTTGTCAGAGATTTTTGTTACCTTATATGACGAAAGAGGATGTAACGTATCATGTCATCATAAATCAGAGGGAGGTGTGTCCTCCCCACCCATTTGCGCCTGTGTAAATTTGAAGTCCATTAATTTAAGTGGAATGTATGGACGGCTAGATAAACTACTGTACATGCCACCAGTTGTTGGTGTTCTCAATTTGTTATAGCGGTTGGAGGTTATTTAATTCCCATAGTTTTGACAAGAACTCTAAGGGGATCAAGCTAATTGTTAGCATTAGCGTTAGCATTAAAACCCATCTTCTTGATTTTATTCTTGGCTTTGACTCATGAGATTTAGCATTGTTTTAGTGTTTTATTGTATTTAATGCTATGTTATTATTTATTGTTTTAAACATCTTTATTTTTATGTGTCTGATTTTTACTTTATGTACAGCTAGGGTTGCCAACTTTCTCATCCCAAAATAAGGGACAAGTGCACGGCACGGTGCCATGGTGGTGTGAGCGTAATGTGTGAAATCAGTGTATATTCTGATTTGATTTGAAGGCCATCATTATGTAACCTCATACAAAACCTCAAAGAACCCACAATTTGCCTCTTTACCTAGAAAAAAAAAAAAAAAAACAGGTGCAAAAAAAAAAAAAAAAATGCAAAAGAGGAGCGTGACTCACCAAATTTACTTTTTCCATGGAGACTTTTCTTTCTTTTCTTTCTTACAGGTTTATCCATTCTCTCTTCCTAACCGACCGGACAACAATACACATTATTCTTATTATTATTATTATTATTATTATTATTGTTATTATTATTATTTTCTAGCCACTAACACAGTATAAGCCGCGCAAATGCACGTGACGATGCCTGATGCCTGTGATGGGCTGACAGTTGCCGCCCTTCGTGACTTGCCGTTTTAGCTGATCTAGGACCTGTAGAGTGCGGTTTGCTGTTAAGCGCTGATTGCGAAACTTGCCAGCAAGCTAAATTCTCGCAGTATTTGTTCATAAATAGTACGACAATACATCTTGTATTGCTCCCCGCTGATATGTTCGCAGCCGACGAATTAAGATCGGCGTTTAGAGTGTAGGCGACATGAAGCTGTGACGAAACCAGGAAGTGCCTCTCATACCTTGCAAGATCTCCACGTAACGTCACACCCAGCGACTCATTTTATTGGCTACAAGCAACTTCCTTGTCACTTGTCAATCTACGGGAGCAGCTGTGGTCCAAAAATGGCAAAGATGCCGTTTGCTGCATTTCGTGTAAGAATTGACAATTATTTTACAGGACTTTTGAGGTCCAGTATGGGACATAACAATTTAGTACAAAATACGGGACGTCCCGGCTAATACGGGACAGTTGGCAACCCTATGAACAGCATGTATGCAGCTATGGTTGATTATTAAAGTGCTCTATAAATAAGTTGAGTTGAGTTTCACCAGGAGGTCTGTCTCCTAGTCAGCCATCTTGAAACTGTCTTGTGTTTTCACAAAACATGCCAACAGCCCGTATTCTAGCCCAGGTGGAAAATGCATGTCGTCCTGCCTCATCCTGTCATTTTACCCACTATATGTTGGACAGCAAATGGTATTCCATGTAGACTATCATTCGCTAATGCTTGTCATTTGTCTGTCAAATTTTGAATCCAGTTCTGCAGAAAGAAAGCAGAATGAAAGCATGTTGATGGGTGTGTATTGAGAGTACTGTTCCTATATATACTAGGGATGTAACGATATCCAAACATCACGATACGATATTATCAGGATATGAAGGTCACGATACGATAATTATCACGATATTGTGGGGGTTTGGCGATATTTAAAAAAGATCACAATATTGTAAAAAAATAAGCGCTCATACTAAAAAAAAAAAGCACAATATTGTGCTTTTGTACATAACAGCAATGCATATAAACCACCTAAAATCTCTCATAACAATATTGAGGCACTTACTTGCGAATGCAAGCACACATTTATCGCTTCACAAGCAAATTAGGTTCCCCTTCATCTGACAATTCGCATAGATTTTTAACATAGAAAGCCAAAACATCCCTAATGAAAATTACATTGCACTAATAAAGTAGCCACTAGAGGGTGCTAGAACTGCACAAATGGAAATCAACCTGACTTTTTTAACAGATGTGTTTCTTTTAAATATTGTGAACATGACGACGACGATATTGTGGCAGTTTTAATATCACAATATCACGATATTGCCCTTATCGTTACATCCCTAATATATACATAACGCAATCCACAGCCATCTTGTGTATCATTCATCAGTAAGAGGATGTCAGCATCGCCTTGGTCTTTTTTTACATAGTGGGTCAATTTGGGTTACTATAAGTGCAACTTTTCTGTGATACAATTTGAGCTATAATTTTGTATCCCGTCAAGTTATTAGCACATAAGTCATTTAGTGGAGTCCAATTTGAACACTTGAGCTTCCATCCCTCACCACCATCTTAGCCACCCAAAGAATGATGTAATAAATCTTGCATATATGTGACTACCGCTGAATCATTATGTTGCAGACAGCATTAGCGTGTTGTGTTTTTCCCCCTGCGGTAAAGGGATGCCGGGGACATCAATTAGCCTCCAGCCAGCTCTGACCTTGAAAAGAAGCACTGGCAGTGAACAGGAAGTCTCCCTGTGCCCACAGCCTGGTGTTTCAGTTTGTGTCATGCATTATTGATTTTCACTTTTTCAGATGACGGTAATATTGCATGCTGCCTCCAAGTGCAAAGTAGCACGAGCGCCATCCGTCCTTGTGTGCCAAAATCAACGCGTACAACTTGAAACAATGATAATTACTTGAACGTCGAAGTCAGGCTGACGAGCACACACCTAGAGGGGAGCAATATTTCCGAGGCTTAGTCATGCGCCTCCATGATGCTCTCTGCAAGTCACAACGTGTCTGCTCTAAGGCAAAGGCCCGACAGCCTACACTTGCTGCAGTAGTCGATAGAACAGATAATTCCTTTGGAACAGAACACCCTTTTTGTTTATTTTGATCCAAATCACAGTTTAAGATGGAGATGAAGAGCTAGCGCACCTCGCCTATCGCAAATTCCTGTGTCATGATACGAGGGGGCCGTTCTGGAACAAAGGAATGAAAAGATAGCCCAGTTCTTGTTGGAAGTACTTACAGATAGTTGGGATAAAGATGTCGTTCACTTCTTGTGTTGTCAAAGGGAGGGGGGTCTGCTTCGTGATGGTGGGAAGTTGAGCAGTGGATTTAACGGTGGCAGACGGCTGAGATTGGGTCCCTCGCGGAGGCACGTTCGAACCTCGTGTAGACTTGTCCTCCATTAAAACCTCAGGATGCGCTGAGGTTATGGCGGCAGTGGTGGTCAGTGGGGCAGTTGATGGAGATGAATGAGGAATTGACATAGTTAGTCCCAGTGTGGGGTCCACTGATATGATAATAGGGTCCTGCCCCATACGTTTAGGATCTAAATGAGTAGGGGGTTCGTACTCAAAGATCTTATCGGCGAAGACCCATTTGAGTCCAGCTGTGCACAGAGCTAAACTAAGCAGGCAGGCCAGGATGGGCAGAATGCAGATTTTCTCAGAGTGCAGGCAATTGTTAATCTGTTCCATCTCTATGCAGACACAGCAGGTGCCTGGCAAAGCCATGACTCCTAAAGGTCCCGGATGCTCCCCACCATCATCATCATCATCATCTCCTCCTCCCTCTGCAGTTACCTCTGCAACCTCCTCCCCGTTCTCTCCAGCTGCCTCCGTCTCCTCTGGTTTCTCCTCTGGGACTTGTCCAGTATCAACAGCGGAGCCAGAGGGGGAGGCTAATCCGGGAGGGGGAACCGGCCCTGCAGAGAAATCCTCCACTCCCTCAGTCATCTTCTTTTAACTGCTGGATCTGGGAACACTATTAACTCAGACAGCATCAGCCACCAGTCACTTTAAGTATGTTGTCCATCATGAGGGGAGCCAGGATTGCGGAGGAAAGTGTTCTCGTTTCTGACCTTGTTAACAGTCTGGAGTGAATGAGGACGGCCTTCCATGCACAGCAGAAAGGACTTCCATACTCTCAACGAAATGCACTCGTGTGTCTACAAGTGGAATATTCAGATATGCTGCAGATTATTTGGGATGTTGCATATATGAGAGGAACGACGACGGAATCGTGAAGGATGACTTACCTGAGCACTTGGACGGACGAGATGGCGGTTTTATGTTGGGACGTCTGCAACTGCGGTAGTTGAAGTGCATCGGACAGCACGGCCAGGCACTGCAGTGGCAGGCGGGACATGCTGCCTTGTCGGTGTGTCAAGCTCCAAGGCAGCAGAATGGCTGAATCATGAGGGAGCGGCAGGTGTCCTTCCTCTCCAGAGCAACCACAGAAACAGATGAGTAAGGGAAAGAAGAGAGAATGCTAGAGAGGAGGAGGGAGGGAGGGAGGGAGGGAGGGAGGTTGTCTGCCGGCAGCCGCAGCAGCGCAAGGGCAAAGAAGACGGGTTACTCCCCTTTTTTTCTTCTAAGTGGCAAGCGGGGCAGGCCTCCTCCCTCTCCCCTTCGCTTCCTGTCTTGCCACTGCGTCCGCGGCTCCCAATCCCGGCACAAAGCATCACGCTCAAGCAAGTTCCTTAATCCAATTAAGAGCCCTTGTCAGCCAATCGCAGGCAGGCCAACTGCTGGAGCCACCTCCTCCAACAGCACTCTCCATTGATTATGCTGAAGCCAAAGGGTGTGTTTTGTGTCTAGGGGAAGGAGCCAAGCAAGCAGACATATGATCCATCCCAGGAGGATAGAGCCAGTGTGTTTCAGTCCTCTCAAGTCACTGAGTAATAACACAGACCATAATGATAATGAATAAGATGAAGGTGCTTTGATCAACGGCAGTGCATTCATTCCATTATATCATGAATAACATTTTAAGAAGTAATTCATCAACAGCTGGATCGAAACATGCGAATATTTGTCCCACTAGGACAAATAATTCAGTCAAAGAGGCACTTGAAGCATTCTAGAGGTCCACCATTAAAACTATGAAGTTCCTGTTCCCCACCACCACACCAGGTAATAGGTCGGCAGAACAATCCAAGGACTTGTGGGGGATCGAAGGCTTAAACAAGATGAAGAAAGGTCAGGTCACCTCCACACGGAATGCTGACCCTGCTGCGACCCTTTCCAATCCTCAGAAAGAATTAATACCAGTAATGGTATCTGTGGGAGAGGACTTCCTGTCAGGCCCTTGAATTAGGGACCCACATATTGATTGTACTCTCAGCATTTTCATCCGCATTGTTTTCAAGAGGAAGTCACTTGTCAGAGAGGCAAATCAAAATAGCGGTGATGTTTTTTTTTTTCTTTTAATTACAGTAATTAATTTGATATCTTTTTAATTGCATATGATTTGCCAGTTACACTGATACAATAATGAGAACGGTGACTGTTTCTCCTTCGATTAAAGTCTCACTGCCAAATATAAAAAATAATAATAATCTTGGTTTCATCAGACCAACACCTTTAACCTGTCTTGTTCAGGTTCTTGAGCACGCAGAATGGTGCCTTTGTCCAGTGTCTAAGTTTTATACTGCAGGCACAGTGCAATACGGTAGTTTGATATACCGGTACTCCCTTGTGTGTATTACTATGCTGTCAAAGTTACAGCGTTAACTCCTTGATTAGTCACAAAAACAATTAGCATTAATCATTCGTGTTGTTCCCCGATACTACATTAAAACAGTGGTATCGGTATCGGTGACTTACTAACAAGTAACATGTTGATCGACATGTTTGTCGACACGATTGGAATTAATGGTATTGACCTAATACCATTAATTCCAATGCTAATATAAGACTTTGGATGCAGCATCTTGTGTCTTGCTCATGCATGACATTCACTGATATGTCACATGTTCACTGCATGACGATCTAAGACATCCTATTGGCCCTTGAATGCTCTGAACCAAAGGCAGGACAGCTTTTTCATGTTGAAAAAAACAAAAACAAAAAAAACCTTGTTTATCATGTATTGGCACAGATTCATCGCACCATTAATTTTGACCACAGATGATCCTTTATCTTGACAGCGGATGGTTACGTTAAAGGTTATGTTTGAGCAATAAACATTACTACATGCATTCAAGTAAAGCATTTAATAAATGTTTGTCAAACTGTGGGGTAATTTCTTCCCACATTTTATATTATGCAACTAATTTACTGATTAGAAAAAGAGGAGGATGAGTGTGCACAGTGGATCAAAAAATGTTGAAGACATCCTCATAACATTAAATGGTGAAAGAATTAACACATAACAGGTGCTCTTCAGAATTGGCGGGCAAAACAATGTAGATTAAAATCGTGATTATTTATTTATGTATCATGATAATTTATGTATTCATGATATTTTTATTATAGGACATGACAAGACAGGATAGCATAAGACAGGAAAGGACAGGACAGCAAAGGAAAGTGTTTTTGACCCAGGCAGTGCTACTGATGTGCAAGTTGGGTAGTGGCTATTTTAACAATCGGCAGTGTGGCACCGCGCCACAGGGTGGCGCTTCTTTGTTTTTGTGTGGATATGTATTCTTTTTTTTTTTATGCCATGGAAGCCTACGGCTATTGTAATGCGCAGGTGGTGCCCACTTTTTTTTTTTTAAAATAAATATTAACCTGTGGACTTCCATTGCCCTCCCGTTTTTTTTGTTTGTTTGTTTTGTTTTTTTGCTATCCCGCTGCGCCGTCCATGGCCGGTCTGCCACCGCGCATTACACTATGTAGTTCCTAAATACCTGTAAGGACCTTAAAGTGCAAATGCGAGGACAGTCCAGGGATTTAATGTAATCATATGGGCTATGTCACTGAAAGTGGCCCCACATCAAACAACTAAATCCCACAAGCGTGCCTAAGGAGCTATATTAGTAAATTAACACATGCATGTTAGTCCGCAGCTGCTGTGCAGGCACAATAAAGATGGGAGGTCTTGGGCTTACCTACCACTAAAGCCAGAGACCACAACAGGAGGCAGTCCACCGTCACCCATGATCGTCAGTGGATCCAAATGCATGGCGCACCAGAAGAGCAACACCGGCACTTTTTTTTTTTCCCCACAGGTAGGCAGAAATTAAGGATCCATGGAACCTGCAGGTTCATTACAATAAAAGGTGACCATCCATCTATCTATCCATTAACTGAACTGCTTAAAACCAGTTTTCTATAAAATTATCTACCGGTAGTTGTTATTACGTTTTCTCATTTTGTGCATTCTGTGATATGATTTATATATTCCAGGCAAGATTGCTGTTCTTCATAAGGGTGCATCCATTAATTAATGTGGAACAGTTCAGTCTGTGTTTAAGTTCGGTGGGGTTGGGGTAAGGTGGACCCAAATGCAGGAAAGCAGAGCGATGGGACAAATGTGCTCAAAGATTTTTAATTAAAACTAAAAAGGCAAACCGGGCACTTGCAGCTAAAAACAAAATCAACAGAGTCTAAGAACATAAGTCAAAGTAAACAATCAAACAGGGAATACGACGTGGCAAGCACATGGGCAGAGCATGACGTGGATGTGATGACGGGGCATGGCAAAGGCATGAAAACGACAATGGACCAACACAGACTGAAAAAAACAGGCAACTAAATACACACGAATTAGACAAATAGAGACACCTGGACGAGACACACGTGACTACGAGAACTGACTGGCTGACATGGAGGTGGGAAGACAAGTGCAGGTGGACGTGATAAAACTTGATGAGACAAAGGGAAACACGAGGAAAACACAACAAAACATATCATGACAGGGAAAAAAAAAATGGAAACATGACAACAAAATCTAACAAAAGCCAAATCCAAAACATGACAGTGCGGTTTGTGCTCTTGGTTGTTGGTGTGCTTTGACTTTTAAAGAGATCAACTTTGTCTTATACAGTTGGGTTAAAAATGAAAATATATGTCTGAAGTATTATTTTTTTCTACTATTACTGTTGTGTGTTTATTTACATGACAGAAGTTTTCTTAGACTGCAACAGGCAGCTATTAGCCCACTGCAGCTAACAGGCTAACACTACTGCCACTGTCTGGGTAGCAATTACTGCTCACAGTGCTCAGCCACTGATACAAGAGAAGCTAACTGGCCACTGTGTGGCTAGATATTGACCTCCGTGGCACATTCCCCGCTGCGCAGGCAGCTGAGAAGGTCCACATCTGCCTCCGAGGAACAGCGCATCGCGGAGGCTCGCCGTTCATGCAGCCATAGCGGGCCGAACGCTAATTCTGTTTGGCCAGTGGACGCATCGCAAATTAATCCAAATGGTCGTACTGAGAGTGCCAAGTTTCTATATGCAATTTAGCGACAATCCCTGGAGGTTGACTTGGCAAAATTTCAAAAGTTGCTGCACGCTCGTAACCCTAGGATATGCAGTCCAGAAAATGGTTGGCTGGACTTTGAAACATATTAACAACCTACGAACAATACAGCTTACGAAAAGTCTCTAGTGTTCATATCTTGAAAGAAAGCAAATCTGGCATGAAATAAACTGCTTGTAAGCTGCATGTTAGCATTTCCTCATTCTCTCCTTTATGAGCCATGGAGCGGTTAATCCTTTTAATATTTTCAGAGGTTCAAGTGGGCACAAGAAGAGATTTTTTTGTTTGTTTGTTTATTCCGCAATTTTCTCAGATTTTCACATAAATTTTGGTGCCGAATGATTGCCGTTTTTGGACATGATTAGCGATGTATTTAAAATGATTTTGAATGGACAAAATGTGTCCGGATCCTCTGCTGACACGCACCAGGACATGGGAAAACTGATTGGGAAGTGGCTATATTGCTGACTAGTAAGAGGCCTTTTGAAATGAGTTAGTTCCTGGTTTCTCCAAAACTAATTGATAACATTGCAAGATAATATTTTTGAGTGAAAAAACTGGTCATCCCAGTCAGATGGTCCCTTTAAGATGACAAGATAACTTTCAGCATGCATACTTTTTATCTCCTACATTTCTTCATGGGGCATGGACACAATTCTGATCTTGTTAGCTCTAAATACAACCACATCAGATTTGAACTTTATATTCAAATCAAATCATGGTCAGAGGTGCGCATGAGAATTTGGTGTGGTACACAAATGAGCACCAGAAGTTGTTTGATGCTTGTTTTTGTACATATTTGAGAAATAATGATTTTATTTTTTATTTTTTTAATGAAATATAACACATTTCTTTTAACCTGAGATTTATTTTCACTCACGTTCCCTTTGTCTCTTCATGCAATGAAAAAAAAAAAAAAAAAACTTTATAATAAATGAATGAAATACAAAATGTAGAATACCAGAATAACTTGAAGACCGGTTATAAATTGCATTTTTTTCTAAAAACTACAGTATGTTACAGCATGCTGTCTACAAAGTGTACAATTTTTTATAATCAAGTTAAATGATTCATTCATCAATAAGAATTACCTTTCTAATTATGATGATACAACTGTTAAAGCCATACACTCCATGGAAAGTGACATATGTATGTATACGCATCCCTTATAGCCAATAGTCCCTGTGATCATACTTAGCTACACAGTTTCTGTAAATATTTTCTCGACTGAGAAGAATTGCACAGTACAGTAAAACAGTACATGATAAATCCCTGTGACTAGTCTGAGCAGGAATAATCAAACATCTAAAGTTACCTCCAAGTAACCTTTTATCACATCACAATCCTACTGGCTGAAAGACAACAGCAGAAGATAACATAATTATGTCATTGGATTCCTGGTGGATGTCGTAAATCTCATTTTTTTATTTTTTTGATAACCTCAAATAATATAAGTTGGGCAATGGCACAATGTGGCCACTTCATTGTTCTTTATTTCATTTAGGGATTTTAAATGTCCATCCTGTTTTAACCCTACCAGGGAAGGTTTGAGTTTACATGAGAAACTGAGCCACCAGGTTGGTCATACCCAACAAGATAAGAAAACTGTGAAAGACCGCTGACGGCCAGCGGAGGGCGCCCTGTCTTCTCAAGGAGATCATGTGGATTAAGGAGGGGAATACAAAGACTAAAGCCAAGCCGCATGTTGCTCCAGAAAACCTGTAACAAGAGACGTTGCCATAAGTACACGCCACTAAAAACTGCGCTGATAACATTATTTTTATTTATTTATTTTTTACACAAGCACAAGGGTGAAATAAGACATAAAATATACCGAATAATGGATCCAATGTTGGGATAAAACTTTGCCATCAGGACACCAGCTCCAACAATCAAGATGTTCAGGGTGAGGACATGGAAGAAACTACAAAGATAGAAGAAAAATACAAAAATCCTTTATCATGAACTTAATGATTCAGTGAATGAATCGTCTTAATGCACTGATCCTCGTGATTCAGTACAGTCAAAAGAACTGCTGATCAGTTACTACTCTGGACAAATGGTAACATGCAAAAAGTGTGCCACGTGATTAAACGCCCTTTTTAAAAGTCTGTTTTTTAATTTTATTTTAAAGTTTGAAGTTTTTAATGCACAGCAAAATTAATTTGTGAATAAGTTATTAGCATTTTTTAAGAACTGAAAACAAGTTGCGCTCGACCCATCCATCCATTTACTCCCACTTATCTAGGGCCAGGTTGCGTCTTTAGCAGAGAAGCTCACACTTCCCACACCCAAGCCACTTCATCCAGCTCTTCCAGGGGAATGCCGAGGCCTTCCCAGGCCAGCCGAGAGACAGTCTCTCCAGGGTGACGTAGGTCTTCCCTGGAACAACACATGAGAGAGGTGTCCAGAATGCAGCCTTTTCCTCTCAATGTGGAAGAGCAGCAGCCACTCTTGGATGACTTCTCACTATCTCCAAGGGAGAGCCCGGAAACCCTGTGGAGGAAGTCCATTTCGGCCACTTGTATCTGGGGTCTTGTTCTTTCGGTCATGAACATAGATGAGGGTAGGAACGTAGATTGGTAAATTGAGAGCTTCGGCTTTTGGCTCACTTCCTTCTTTAACTTGACAGACAGATACAAAGTCTGCATCACTTCAGATGCGACAACTGTCACTCTCCCGTTCCACTCTTCCTTCACTCATGAACAAGACCCAAAGATAGTTAATGAAGTTCATCTCGTCTTGTAGTTCATACTTAGGGCAGGAAAGGGACCTGGAGAGGACACTCAAAACTTTTCCGACTGGGGACCATGGTCTCAGATTGGAGGTGCTGATTTTCATCCCAACCACTTCAATATCTACTGTAAACCGCTCCAGTGAGAGTTGATCACACTGGAAGCCCTCAATGCCTTGGCTGCGCCTAGGAATTCTGTCCGTAAAAGTTTAGGAACAGAATTGGTTACAAAGAGCAGCCTCGGCGGATTCCAACTCTCAATAGAAACAAAGCTGCCGGCAACACTGACACCAGTTGTACAGGGTCCGAACAGCCTGTATCAGGGGGTTTAGTACCCCATACTCCCGAAGCAACTCCCACAGAACGCCCCAAGGGACACAGTCGCCTTCTCTAAGTCCACAAAACACATGTAGACTGGTTTGAGAGAACTACCATGCACTCTTGCCTAACGTCCAGGACGAAAATCGCACATCTCCTCCTGAATCTGAGATTACACTTCTCCAGCACCTATGAATAGACCTTACCTGGGAAGCTGAAAAAGTGTGATCCCCCGGTAATTGAAAACACACCCTTCGGACTCAAGGGGACCAACCACCCCAGTATGGCAATCCAGAGGCACTGTCCCAGATGCCATTGAGGAGTTGTTGTTTTTTTAAACCACGTCTGTGTCCTCAACCCCAGAGATAGGAGAGCCCGTCTCAAAGATCCCAGACTATGCTTCCTCATGGCAAGGCTTGTCGCTAAAATTGTAGAGAGGAGAACTTCTAAGTATTCTCCACACTCCGACTCAACATGTCAAGTCAGCACCTCATAACCTGGATGGTGCACTGCTACCCACTCCTGAGATGCCAGATGGTGTACCATAATTTCCTCAAAGCCGTCCGGACATCATTAACTCATTCACTCCCAGCCATTTTCACAGAAGCAATCTCGTTCGCTCCCGGCTGTTTTACTGGATTTTGACTGATTTTGCAAGGTCCACCGCATATTGTGTTCTATTGCTATAAAAGCATAGAACCTATCAAAAGAAAGATGAAAGTCTCTTCTTTAATCAGGAATAAAAAAGTATGTTTCTATCTGTTTCCGTTTTGCAGCTATTAGCATTAGAAGAGAGCTACGTTTCATCAGTTTTCACAAATCTAGTCAAATTTGTAAGTAATTGAGCTTTTTTTCTACATGGCCCTGGTTGATCTCCTTTGCTCTGCTGCCACCTGCTGGCCGTTTCTGTAATAACTACCATTTCTGCAACCGTTCTTTGCAGTTGAGAGGCTGCATCAAAGCCTTCTTCTATGCTCTAGCATAATAAAACAAAAAAAAACGTATAAATACGTCTTTGGGACACTTAGAACATTAAAAAAAAATTATTTACATGTTATTGGGAGCAAATGAGTTAACTATGGTCT